>NC_136502.1:61032673-61232273 GCF_053919585.1 Euprymna scolopes
TGGGAATTCCCTGAATTAGACTGCAGCAATACTCCGGGGAAAGTGCATCTCACTTTTTTAAATTTTTATCCAAAATTCTTCCAAATTTGATATTTTATTATTGCGTAGCTGTTGCTTGATGTAATGCCATACGTTTTCGATAGGATTGAGGTCTGGAGATTGTGCAGGCCAATCCAAACATGGAATATCGTGCTTTTCCAGAAACCTCTTGACATTGGCAGCTGTGTGAATGGGAGCATTATCCTGCATGAAGATGGGATTATCATCCAAATTCTGACCAACGTAGGGTACAAAATGCTCAGTCAACATATTAATGTACTTGGTCAAATTAATTCGACCTTGCAAGCAAACTATAGGCCCTGGAGCATTGGTACTAATAATGCCTCACACTAAAACTGAACCTCCATCACCTTGCAGCGTTGAAACTGAGCACCTAGGATTAAATTCTTCATCTTTCCTCCGACGGACGTACTGCCTACCATCACTGCCTAGCCTATTGAACTTGTTTTCGTTGCTAAAAAGCACTTTTGACCAATATGAAGAGTGATGATCTTCATTGCATCTGACAAAATCCAGGCAGTGCTTTCTGTTCTTTACAGAAATCATTGGCTTGCGTCTTGCAACATATCCTCGCAAAGATTGCACTGTTGTTGGATTTGGGGAGCCGTTTCAAATGTTTCCTAGGCTGCGGATCTTGATAGCATTGTCTTCTCTGTTAGAAGTAACTCTAGTACAACTAGATTTAGGGGCATCACGAACACTGCCAGTGTTTTGGTGCTTTTGCACAGTCTTTTGTACTGTTTTTTTTTCATCACATTTCAATCCACGGCCGATTTCTCGATTGGATAAACCAGAAAGGTAAAGATTAATGAGCTCCTGGTGATCACTAAGGGAAAGTCGTGGCATATGGACTAAATGTAACGTATTATAACTTGGAACAACAACAATTACGGTTAAAGATGCTTTGTTGCCAGTTGGTGGATATTTTAAACTGATTTAGGGGCAATAATTTAAACTGGTTTTAAGCAAATTTGTTGCTGCGAACTTTCTTTTTGCCTCCTCAATTTGAAGTTATTTTAAAATTGGCATGAACACTAGAATATTTCAATAAAAAGCCATATGAATAGGTAAAATCATAGAGGAATAAAAGGCAAATCAAATGAGGTATAGGTTGTTTAAACAGTTACATTAAATTTGGCTTAAATTTGCAGTTATTTTTTTAAATTACAAGTGCAGACTTTCTTTTAGCCGGCACTGTATTTGTATCCATGAAATAACTGAAGCCATTATTTAAAGATCTTTACTTAAATTTGATGATAGTGGGGGTAACTATTACTGAGAAGATAGATGGGGGGGGGGTAGTATGGGAGGGGGAAGCTGCTTTGAAAGTCAACACATTTTTGGAAATGTATTTGAATTGGCACCTAGAAATGTTTCAGCTTGTATTGTATATGAAATAGTGAATTTCAAATCAATGGGATATTTGAGGTTTTGAAGGATTTAACATAATTGATGCTAAAAATTAGAAGAATGGTAGAAGAATGTAAGATAAACTTGTAGCATTTGTTGACATAAAAATGCGTCTCCTGCTTTTCATTTGAAAATAGCTTCACAGAATTCATTTATAATTGTGGACAATTAATATTTGCTATTTTTTTTCATTTGAAAACATTCTAATATTAAAATGTAAAAAAAATATATTTCTCAGATTTATTTTCTATTTTAATAAGTCATTAAATTTTTATCTATTTTTTTGTTTTCATCTTACAAATGTTTAGAATTTACTTATTAAAATCTGAATGACTTCTTCCACAGGTTTCCTTTGATATGGTTGTTTGGTAGTAATAGGACTATTCCCCCATCTTTAATGTTTACTTTAAGTTTTATGAATTAAATGGCTTTTGAATCGGTCAATATTTTACTTTTCTATCCATAGTGAATACTATAAACAAGGTATAAAGTGTTCATAGCATAGAATGTAAATACTTAGTCACTATTTTATTCTTAGCTAACCATAAGATTCATAGTGGTTAAGATGATGCTGGCTTTAAACAGACTATAGTTAGGCACAGATTTGAATTCAATCTCATTTTTCATCTTTAAACTTTTCTGTCCCTAACATGTTTGTATGAACAAAATGAAACTTGGGTATCTTTTGAAATATAATTTAAAATATTTAATTTCCTGCACACACATACACGCATATACATATCTAATATAAAGAAGACTTTAGACTACTATAGCACTGCACCTGACAAATCAACATTTGATTCTACCTAGCCACTTTGTCTTTTTCCCCTTTATAGAATATTCTTTACAGTATCAAGATCTTTCACTTCATTTCTTAAAAAGAAAAAAAACAAAACAAAAAAAACTTATTCTGGACAGGAAAGTAATTACAATGGAGACAATTTTTATTAATGATCTAAAAAGCTTAATTCGTAGAATCTTTTTCGTCTACCAGATAGTTATTTGGTTTCAGTGAACATTATAGTATTTTTTGCAATTACTTGTATAATATATAGCATTAAGTAAAATAGTATTTTTGCATTTTCTTGCAATGAAATTAATACAAGCTGTTGGATACTCATCCTGAAAAATAAATTTGCTATGATATAACCTGTCTGATTATTTACAAGACTAAAAAGTAAAATTTAAAGTGCAGATTTTTTGTTTATTCAAATATACTATTTCAAAAATATTGAAATGCTATCAATTTTCATCCTTTTATTTTCGTTAACTCTTTGTGAAACATCTGATTCGTTGATTTTTATACAATGAAACCAAAGCTTAACATTGGGAGTGAGAAACTTGATGCAGATACCAGGAAAAATTTGCTGGTTTTACTAAAATAATTTTCTCATTCCTTCTCTTGTGTCATATGCATATATTTGATACCCTCTCTCAACATAATTGGTACAATTGTTTTTTTTTTGGGGGGGGGGTTGTCCACTATACATCCTTTCTCTTATAGAAAATTTGGTATTTTTTTTTTTTTTTTTTTTTTTTTTTTACAATAAAAATAGCCATGAAGTGTTTTTAAAGTTAGCCAATTTAATGACTGAATCATAAACTCTTTAAATATTAATGCATTTCAACTTAAAAAAAAAAAAAAAAGACAGTACACACAGTCAATTTTAGGTACACAAAACATAAAAATAAGGTTCATGTAGTGCCTAAACTGGAAACAGTTTCTTGCGTTGTGGCACAAGCATGTTCATTCTGTATTAAGTTATATCTATTAAACAAGTTGTATTTGCTAAGCGTTGCCTGGAAGTTATTTGCCTTTTTTATTTCTTGTATAAGAAAATTAAAACTTAAAAAAAATATATTTAGAAAACTGATAATTAATATTGATATGCAAATTACATTTTTTTTTTAAACGGCTGTTGTACATCCTTACCTTATTTTTGTTTAGCAATTTGCAGTATCATTTTGATAATTACATTAATGAAATAACATTTAAAAAATTTTTTAACTAACTTTAAATGTCGATGCATTTCAATTCAAAAAAATTACATTTAATGTAAATTGCTACAGACGATATGTTTAACAATTTTAATTTAGATGAAACAAAAATACTTCAACTTTTCAATATTTTTAATAGGAATTAGATACCCCCTCCGATGCATTACTACAAATGTCAATAGTCTATAAGTTGTATACATTTTCAAATTATTAAATCAGTATTGAAGGTAAATTCATGCAAATCTTTTTATGTGTTTATTTTTATCGCATTAGAAATAGTAAAAAAAAAAAAAAAAAAATTAGCAACCTATTTTGAGGTTTAATACAAGACTTTGACAGAGGCATTATCTATAATTTTTATTTTGGGAGTACTAGTTGTTTTTGGTACTTATACAGAATACAGACCGTGCTATTTTTTAGATAGGATTTTTAATTTAAATTCAATTTTTACGGTATTTTTTAATTAAATTGATAAGTGAAAGTACAGATAGTTAGAAAATGTCCTCCCGTTATGTTAAGAATGGGTTTCTAAATATTTCAGCAGTATCCATATTCTGTATAAGTACCTTTTTGCATAATTGGTCTTCCAATTTTTAACTTTTGCTATCATTCAGTGTTTCTTCATCTCTATCCAAACAGGGGAGATAATTTGATTGTTTACAAGCTTCTAAGTAGCAATAAGTAGAAAAACCAATGACTCATTTCCTTTTTATGACGAGAGTAAATACTTGGCGTTTTGTCAGCGTCAATATTAAAGTACTAATGTGAGAAATTCCGCATTTGTGTACTTGATAGGATGGAAAACGCACAGCCACTTAACACACCCTGTTGGATAATATTCTAAAATTTCATTCTATATTTTAATAAATTGTATTCTTTATCAGCTTTTATTAAAGTTATTTCCAAGGGATTCTAATAAATGGGGAGGGAGCAGTCGTTAACCTGTTTCAATTGCAAAAATTTCCAACTTGCATCTAAGCAAAGACTCAACTTAAGTTTAAAAAAATAAATTTTTCTGACCGACTCTTCCACTCTGGTAATATGGCAGCTTTAATTATCTAAAATCTGAGTTCTGTACATTGACATGTTCAGTAATTTTATAGTTTTCTTTTAAAAACCATTCTATCAAGAGTTGGGAAGAACCACGGTTTTGTTACTCCTTATAAGCAATAAGGAGTTGAATATCCAGAACCGATAACCAAACACCTGTGCATACAGTCTGGTCATTAATATTCAAGATTAGAGATCTCAGAAGCTAGGATAATAGATATGTCCAGGTTAACTGGAGAAATCACCTGCTCCTTCTCCTCTTTTCACCCATCCTATACTTTTTTTTCAAATGAAAGAAACGAGTAAAGCAATAGAGGTCAAGTGTCTTTTCTCCTCTTTCATCTCATTTCAATCACTTGCTAAACCAATGCTAAGATAAAGTAGGAGGTTGAACTCCTGTGTGTAATAATTCTTGACTTCTGGGCTAGTAATCTTTATACAAGAGATACTTATGATGCTCTACATATAGACATATTCTCAAAAGGCAGCAGTATCACGTCTCCACTGTATACAAAGAATTTTCTTTTTCCACTTTTTTTTTTTTTTTTTTTTTTTTTTAATATGGAAGTCACTCGGGGATAAAGGTTATTGCGTGTACAGTAATCAATGGGATAGTATCGTAGTAATCGTTTTTATTGGAGATTTGATAAAGTGTCTTACTTAAGGGGGCGGTTCATCAGGAATTTGTTTATGTTGGACTTGAAGACATCCAAGTTGTAGTCAGGTGGGAAACAGGCAGACGGAAGAGAGTTCCACTGGCGTGCAGTTCTAAGAAAGAAGCTTTGTTCATGGAATCTACGTTTTGGTTTTGCCACAGTTGAAGAGTGGGGGAAATTTTTGACAGTAGTTTCAGCTAGACAGGTGTTTATCGTGAAAGATTGGCAAGTGGGGAACCAGGGATTGGAGTTCAGATGAGAACTTGCCATGGAAGTAACGATAAAACAAAGACCGGCTCACAACGTCTCTTCTGTGGAAGAGAGGTTGCAGGGAAGAGAAAAGGGCATCCCTCACTAAGCCAAAAAGTCTATTTTGTACTCTGTCAAGGCAGGATAGGCTGTTTTTAGCAACTCCTGCCCAGATGTGGCAGCAGTACTCCATCCTTGGACATACTTGGCTTTTATATAGAATTGCATCAGCAGTAAGATATCTTCTGGAGCGGTAAAAGGATCCTACCATTTTTCCAGCGACCTTTGCAACTGACTTGATGTATGTGTTCCATGTCAGGAGTAAATGTCAATCCCAGAAGCTTGTCAAAACATGGTGCCTCCCCTAGAGAAGAGCCATCCATTTCAATTGATGCCAGATGGAGATCAGAACATTGATGATGTAAAGATAGGAGCTTGGTTTTAGATGCTTTAAATGTAACCAGCCACATCTTCCCCCACTGTACTGTGCGCTCAAGATTAGAGGAGAGAGAATCAGAGAGAGAGAACAGTCATTTATGGCCTTTGATGTGTTTCCATAGATGGTCGTGTCATCAGCATAGATGTCAACGAATGATTTAACTGTGTTTTGGGAGATCATTGCTGTAGATGGGCCCAGGATGGACCCCTGAGGGACTCCAGCATTAATACTGAGGGCTTCTGATTTCTGCCCATCAACCACTGCTCTTATGAGCCTATCAGAGAGAAATGATTTAATGATTGAGAAAATATTTCCAGTTATACCGTAGCTGGAAATCTTGTGAAGTAGGCCCTTGTGCCATACCTTATTGAAGGCCTTTAGGCAATATTCTCTTTAGTTTTATTTTGACTAAAATAGCTTTTAATTTTTTCTATTTATGTTCTTCTATATCTTACCATTTAATTAAATATTTTTCATAAAAGAAACACCTAATTATAAAATATCATGTTTTTCGATATATATATATATATATATACTAGCAAAAATACCCGTCGTTGACTGGGTTCAAAAACAGCCTACAGAAAATGGACTCTGATTTATGAAAGTATGATAGGTTATGAAAAGGAAGGGTTGTAAATTTGGGTTGAATTTGGGGGTATCAAAACCAAAGCAAAATATGATGAAAGTAAAAATAAAATAGATAAACCCCATAATTTATTATACCATACCTGTTCACACTGAAACACTTATCACAATATTCTGTGGATCTATATTAAAAAAACCTTGCTAAACTTTGTGACATATTTCCATTCTATGGAGGTCAGGTGCGAACGAACACCCCATAATTTTATTATACCATATTTTTTCAAACTGAAACATAATTATCAAAGTATATTTATGCAGATTGATATGAAAAGTCTTTATTAAAGTTTGTGCCTATTTCCATTCTATGGAGGCCAGCTCGAACGCAGACCCCACAATTTTATTATACCATCCCTATTTAAGTTAAAACATACTTATCAAAGTATTCTTATGTACATCTATATAAAAAACACTTGTAAAGGTTTTTTTTTTTTAATTTAAAAATTTATTTCTATACTTTGTGGACCAGGCGCGAACGCAGACCCCACAATTTTAATGAACCACTGTTATGCCAGATCAAACATACCCATTCCTGTGTCTCGATACATCTATCATATGTAATCAGTTTTTTAAAATAGTCAACCATATAGGAGCCTATTCGTGACCAGACACATTCAGCTTTATATTATAGATATATATATGTGTGTGTGTGAGGGACATTTCATGCCAAATCATCCAGGCCACTTCACCTTCCCCCCTCAAAACTTTTTATCCTTTTGACCCCTGTAGATCAGGAAGTTATGAACTGCCAAATTTCAGATCAATGGGAACTCTGTTTTTGAGCCCAGCCAAAATAAGGCCAAGAGGTCGAAAAAGGACTGCCGCAACAGGACTACCCATCATTACAAAATTATAAATGTTTTGAAAAGTATTTAGTTTCTGGCCTAGACAATTGCACCTAAGAGGGTTTTTTTGATTGAGGAATCCAAAAATCAACCTTAGAAAGCCGGGGGGTTCATCTGTGGGACTTTTTTGCTCATATGCTGGGAACCTGTAAAAGGACGTAACTTTGGGGGTCAAGACAACTCTAGGGGTCAGAGGTAATATCTATTTTAATATTTAGAAAGCCAAGATAGAACTTTCAAAATATATATTTACGTTCATACTTGGTATTTTATTCTTTCACATTGAAATTTAATGTTAGAAGTTGACAGTTTTCAAAAAATCGTAGTTAAAAACGCTCAATTTTTGTCTAATGTTGATAAATATAAGAAAGTTTTCAAAACAATTTTGTAACGATGGGTAGTCCTGACAGTTCTTTTTCGGCTTCTTCGCCTTATTTTGGCTGGGCTCAAAAACAGGGTTCCTATTGATTGCTGGATCTGAAATTTGGCAGTTTGTCATAACATTTGTATATCTTATTGGGGTGAAAAGGAGAAAAAATTCTGAGGAGGGTGGTGAAATTTTGATCTTTTACTGGATGATTTGGCATGGAATGTCTCATATATATTAGTAGGGAGACCCAACATTGCCTGGGATTGAATGAGGATCAACAAATGTTTTTCACTCCTGTATTTTTATTGTCATCGAAATTAGGAAATCACCCATTTTTCAATCAAATCGATTGATTGCTTGGTTTAGTTGGGCACATATTGCTGTGTAGTAGAAGGAAGCTTCACTTGCCTCCCTGCAGAAAGTAGGGAGAGCTCCTCTCTTCCTCTAGTTGATGAGCCGTATATTCAAACCATTGAAGACTTTGTGGAAGGAGGATGGTAGGGGACATATATTTAGTCTTCAGCTAGTAGAAACTGGATCAGTATCTCCAGTGGCAGCACAGAATGCTACAAAGGCAGTCGTTGTGCAGAATTGCTATGGAGAAGAATAGTTCTCACCATGGCCTGATAAATGTATCCAAATGTATTTCTGATTGAGATGGAAGAATGTGGGCAGAGGTGCTCCTATTCACTATCCAATCTCATCTACTGCCTGCTCAATCAGTGTGATAGCCTTGTATGAGCAGCTATCTAGTATCCTGGTCAATCAATGACTTTTGTTTTAGAGACATGTGCATCCCTAATCTACAAGTGACAATCTGCACCCAGTTGAGCACAGCCTGCACCTTCACACCAGTCGATCCAAGCAGGACGATATCACCTGCACTAGCAAGGTCAGACACGTTCACATTTTCCATGAATTTCACTTAACAATTTAATAAATACAAAAATAAAATATCTTAAAACAATAGTACTCACCCAGCGAACTCTATTTAGAAACCCATTCTAAACATGTGGATGAGTATGTGTATTTTTTTTAATTAGTTTTTACTTTTACTTAACAATGTAATAAGCAGTGCAAAAATATAATAATTTTATTAAAACAGAAAAAATAGCACTTAATAAACACTGTTAGTTGTAAACTTTATTGCAATAGTAAACTTCTGCTCATTTTAAACAGTAGTTGTCTATTAGAAATCCTACTTTGGAAAATAGTCTTTTTTACTGTCATTTTTTTAGTTTGAAATTTTAATTGGGAATATTTTTATTTCGGAAGATTATAATCTTCAGAAATTACAGGATATTTTTTTTATTTTACTGAAAAAATGGTGGGATCTTTCTATCGATCCGGTAGATATCTCACTGCTGATGCTATTCTCTATCTATATAAGAGCCAGGTACGTCCAAGGATGGAATACTGTTGCCACATCTGGGCAGGAGCTGCTAGAAAGGACTTGGCCTGCCTTGATAGAGTTCAAAATAGACTTCGTAGCCTCGTAGGAGATGTCCTTTTCTCTTCCTTGCAACCTCTATCTCACAGAAGAGATGTTGCGAGTTTGTCTCTGATGTATCGTTAATTTCATGGAAAGTGTTCGACTGAGCTTCAATCTATGGTCCCCCCTCGCAAAACTTTAACAAGAAACACTCGTCTAGCTGTAAACACTATCAATAATTCCCCCCACTCTTTATCTGTGCCTAAACCTAAACGTAGATTCCATGAACAAAGCTTTTTTATTAGAACTGCACGCCTGTGGAATTGTCTTCCGTTTTCCTGCTTTCCGGCTGACTACAATATGGTTGTCTTCAAGTCTAACGTAAATAAGTTCTTGATGAGCCGTTCCATATAAGTTATCAAATTTACCAAATTTTCATTACTAATGATTATTATATTGTCCAATTTCTACTGTACACTCTTTAACCCTTATCCTTGAGTGGCCTCTTGGCCTTGATAATGAGTTGATACCTATGAAAAAAAAAAAAAAGAAAAAGTCCAATGTGAACAAGTTCTAATTGAATCGTCCCCCTAAGTAATCCAAGTTTCAAAATTCCCACTGTTTACTATGCTAAATTCACAATGACTAATGTATACCTATTAACCCTTATCCTCGAGTGGCCTCTGGGCCTTGATAAGTGGTGACACCCTTGTAAAAAACAAAACAAAAAAAAAACTAACTTTGAAATCAAATCTTTGTAAGTGATGTTCCACTTCATGGCATCAGCAATCTGTTTTTTTTCACAGAACAGAATGTATACCCGTAGACCCAGCTAAAACACACCACTTACAACATACAATCCATGCAAATTACACACTATTAAGCGTTTGTTTGTGAACACCCTTTCCTATACTAACAAGGTCGGTTTTACCTGGTATTTGGTGGCTGTATCACGTCGACTGTCTCGAGGAAAAATTAAGTTAGGTTTTGACAAAATACTATTTGTCATTTCTCTGGCAGTTTGAACAACATACTCAGACACCTTGAAGAATTTGGAGTTGTATACATGAGACCAGAATTTAGGAACAAGTGTCATGATTTGGACTTGATCAGGAGTTGACGCACTCTTTGACAAGCAACACTGTGCAGAATTACAGGGGAAACATTGCCTCCAGACCTTTTGCCATCTGCAAAGATATTGGTCATTTATCTTTGACCTCGTGTTGTAAAGATCTACCGCAACACTTCTTTGTGGTCTTTCCTCCATTACAAACAATATTTTGTTCCATCACAAGCAATATTTTGGAAATATTGTTTGTGATGGAAGCAAATAGTTAATTTTCACCTTCATTTTCCTTCAGATCAGACCTCTAAAAGAATGTCTCAACAATTCCTTGCTCCAAGTCTGATAGATTCTCAAGTCCCTTAGACCGATTATAGTCAAACTTGTGACAACACTCAAATTGAGTTGAACAACAATCGAGCAAGCCTCGTAAATAATCCAGTTTTCTGAAGAAAGGTAAAAAGAAAATTAGAAACTAGTTGCACTACATTTTACTTACATGCTTTTTATAAGAAACATGAGTTGGCCTCCTAGTACAAGAAGTTTCTTAACTTTTGATACATAGTTTCAAAAATTTCTTAATTAGTTTCTTAGTCAAATTTGTCAAGTACTCTAGAAATGTAGTTTAAGGTAAGCAGTGTAGGTTTAAGTTTAAGGTAAGCAGTGTAGGTGTGAATATTTGGGGCTCTCTGGTACAAATATACCATTTTCACTTTTTTCACGCGAGCCAATAAGGTAATGTAGAATTTGTTTCTTAACCCTTGCAAAACCATGTGTTTTTGCCGGAGTGCAGTAGACTTGAAACTTGACCCAGAATTTAAAATGTGAATAAACCCCACAAAACACAATTGAAACAATTTTTTATCCGTTGCATTCCTTAACCTTCTTAGATCATATATCAACAAAAATTAGCAGTGCTTTGCATTTTGTTGTGCAGTGACTGTCAAGAAATCTTGTGATTTTCAGGAAAACCGATTTTTTTTTTTTTTTTTTTTTTTCGTTTTTGTCACGTTTTGCTACTATAATCAACATTTTTGTTTTCAGATAGATTCCATATAGTTTGAAATATCTCATGAAAAGCAATAAAATTTTGTATTGTATGTATGTATTTTATTATTTTGGAATTTCTAAAAAAAATTGATAGGGGTTATTCTCAAGGACACTCCTGGAGAAAAATTTTGTGAATTTGATTTTTTTGATACTTTGATAGGTTAGAAATATTCAGGAGGCCATATAGAAAATCAGAGCAAAAAAATCAGGTTTACAGGAAGATATAAATAAAAGTTTAAAAAGTTACATCAAAATGACCCCCCTCAGACTTTTGAGGGTTAAAAATGTTTCTCAAGTTTCATAATCAAAATTATTGGCTTGAGATAGTACTAGAAGTTTCTGAAGATTTTTACCATCCTATTCCTGGTTTCTTATAAAATGGCTTCTTATTAAAAAAAAAAAAAAAAAAAAAAAAAAGCATACTTTTATCCGGCTGAGTGTTTCCAGCCCTCATCAACTAATCTTGAAGACAGCTAGGTTGTTGAAATTGTTACCAGAACTTAACTGTTTTAGTGTCTGGCTTACTTCCAAATTTATTACAAAATTAAGGTGTGACATAAGTTTAACACATGTCTAAATTGATTATCACATCCAATAGTGGGGAGGGAATATTTTTCATTATCAAAAATATACCCGACTTTCAACAGAAACTGAATGAACAAAACGAACTTTTAACCATTTTTGGTCCAGAGACAAGTTATTGCCTAAAAATGATATATGAAAAAAGTAATGCGTTTCCATGCCAGCCGCACCTTTTTTTTTTTTTTTTTTTTTTTTTTTTATTCGATTTTGGGGCACATGTGAAAAAATCCCAAAACCCTTAATATCTCTATTAGGCTTCATTTTTGAGAAAATCTGATGCCATTTTTGGATTCCTTGGATCCAAAAACTTGTGTGAATTTTCAGAGCCATACGAATCAGAAAATATTCAAAGAAATGACATCACAAAATTGTCGCCAAGACATCACATTATGTGACTAACACCAAAACAAAAAATGCTCTAAATCAGGAACCGCTTTGAGTTATATGCCCAAATTTTCAGGATTTCTTAGTTCCTATATTGTCTATCTGCAGTGCAAACTACAGCCAGATCTGGGGATATGCGTTTCAAAATCCCATATTTCTGGATGATTTGACACGGAATGACCCTGTCAAGACATGGTGCTTCCTGAAGATGAGTCATTGATTTCAATTAGAGCCAGAGGAGTCAGAGTGATTATGATTAGAGAGAAGCTTGGTTTTCGATGCACATTAAAATTAACCAGTCACCTTCTTTTTTTTTTTGTTACCCCATGCACCACATTCTCAAGATCAAAAGAGAGAATCAGAAATATTTTGATCATTGCTGACCTTTAAAGTGTTGCCATAGATTGTGGTGTCATCTGTATAAATGAATGGTCTAAGATTGTGATTTGGGAAATCATTGATGATGGAGAGTTGGGCCCAGGATGGAATTCTCAGTAATGCCAGCCTTGATGCTATGAGCTTCTGATTTCTGTCCATCGATGACTGCTCTTATAAACTTATTGGAGAGAAAGGATTTAATTGAGAGGACATTTCCAGCTATGAAAAAGCTGAAAATCTTGTGAAGTATACCTTTATGCCATACCCTTTCAAAAGTCTTGGATATCTCAAGAGCTATTGCTCTAAAAAACAGTCTTTGCCAAGAAATTCACAAATCCTGTGTGATGTTGCAGTTAGCATATCAGCTTTTAGATCTAGCAGAACAGAAACCATATTGCATATGACTGAGTACGCTATTTCTGCTGAGGTGGTTGACCACTTCTCTATTCATTAAAGATCCCAGGCAGGAACTTACTCATTATACAAGATAATGAATGGTCTGTACTGAAAGGCAGATGACTGATCTCTAAATATTTTTTAAATAAGGAGCAGACTAATGAAGTTTTCCAGAGTATTGAGAAGCATTTCTGCTTAAGGCAATGTTTAAACAGCTTTGTAAGTATGGAAGCTAATTCTGGTTGAAGTTTTTTGAACACTATGATTAAAATACTGTCAGGGCCAGTTGCTTTATTGGAATCAAGGTTTTTGATAAGCTTGGCTACATCATGCACAAATATTTGCATGTCACATATCATATTTTCAGACCGGAGAAGATAGTGTAGATGGCTATAGTTAAAAAGGGTATAAGTTGTTGCTGATGAAATAACGTCTGGCCCATTGATGATAGTTGGAATAGAGGACACATCTCTGTTCAGAGCCCTGTTTGTTATTCACCAAAATTGGTGAGAACCAAACCGCTGCTCAACTACTTTAAGCTTAACATACAGAGCATATGAATCTCTTGTATTTATTACTTTTTTACAGTGTTTGCTAGCAGTCCTAAAAGTGGCTTTAGTTTCAAAACCTCTGTTTCGTTGAAAGCAATGGAAATGGTGGTTTCTGTGTGCAATGAGGGCAGGGGATTTAATGGAAGGTGTTAATCTACAATAATACCAAAGAAATCTTGTAATGTTCAGTTTTAAACAATCCTAGATTTCGGTTTCTTGTACATAACATGTATTACAATTCAATTTGGATTTTTCTAACTTCTCTTTTTTAATGGATACATGGAATTTTTAAGAAATTGCAAAATATGTGAATTTACTGCACATTATTTGGAAAAAAATTAATTTCTGAAGATTTTCAGTTGCAAGAAAATATTTAGCAAATTTCATTGCTTAATCTTATTTTAACAAAGATATAACATTTTTTACTGAAAAAGTAGTATAAAAATGTGATTAAATGCACCTGGTTTTAAAGAGGGAAATATCAAAACGTGTGAGGCACAGTCATAACTTGCTTAATTTTAGTCAGATTTTTAAAATTTAAAGATTCTATTTTAATTCGAGCACTTTCTATGTACCCATTATTGAGATATTTTAAGCCATTTAAATTTTTGTGTGCTACAAAATCGCATTTTTATATTCATGAATCTGATTCTGTGTTCATAAAAATAAAGTTGCTTCCTTTATTTGCTGGTAAGTGCAGAACATTGAATTGGTTCTAGATTTGGAGAGGAAACATGCTAATTATCTGAAAATATAAACTGAACCTTAATAACCTCCTTCCAAACAAAAGTGGGGATGACTGGGTTTTGTCAACAAAACTGATTTGACTGCAAGGTCATTTTAGGTCAGAGTAACGGAGTAGGTCAATTATATCCGATCAACATTTTTCTTTAAGTTTGCAAATAGACATTTTATTCTCATCACCCTCACCCATTAAGTTTGAAATTACATTATATATTTTATTTTTTGTAATTCTTTGTATTAACCACCTGAAGAAGGCCAGAGGATGAGTTCACCAAATTGGGCTGAAATTGCAGATTTCTCTTAGTTTGTATGGTGTAAATATGAAATAAATCCAAGAGGGGGGGTGTCGGGGCTGGATGAATTGGGCTGGAATAACCTATATTCCTTTTTAAAATTCATCCTTATCACTTCCTATGGTTTCTTTCGCTTTCCCCTACTACCTTAACTTTTCTATGTTTACTAACTCAAGCACTTTAATCGTTTCTTTTTCTTTGTTTTTTTTTTGTTTTTGTTTTAATTACCAAACCAGCATTCTCCTGTTCTGCATACATCTCTCTACTGTTCAGATTTACTCTTCCTTTGAGGTCAACAGATCTATGCCTGTCTTTAAGAAACACATATTACATATCCATTATCATTTCTCCTCATGCAACACATATCCTCGACCCTCACTGGCAAAATTTCTTTTCATACATCATCATATTATGCACACATGCTTGATAGATTCTTCCCTAGATGGGCAGTGTTAACTCTCTGCTGGTTAGTAATGGTAAAAGTTCCCTGAATTTACTTAATCCAATCCTAACTCATAAGTACCCAGCTCCTTCATGTGATTTAATAATGAAACAAACTCAAATTGTACACCTTTCATGTATTCAATCTGTGACCAACAATAAAAATGTTTATTTTCTGTTACCCTCATCTTCATAGCTATTGTTTAAACACATTTTGGTGAACTCATCCTCTGGCCTTCAGGTGGTTAATACAAAGAATTACAAAAAATAAAATATATAATGTAATTTCAAACTTAAACATAATCAACCAATCGTCTTGTCGAAACTGAGTGCTCCAATGCTGTTGCTGTTCGGGTGCCGCCATTCATGGAAACTGCCGCCAACAGATGGTTCGCCAATTTGTGATCTGAAACATCACAGTAGAAGCCACTAAATTCTATCACGTACTCTCCAACTTGCCACCAGAACTTGTACCACAATTACCTCCAATTCTATTAGAAAAGAGAAGCTACGAGGAATTTTAAAAGTTGCCATCATTAATGTCTACGAGAAAACCAAACCTGAATTATTCGCCAAGTTAATGAGCGAAACTAAAATGGCCGGTAGACCCTCACACTATCTACGGGAATTAATGGCGACTGCTACTAAAGACGGCGTTAGGTGATGATTTAGTGAAGCATAGGTTCATACAAGCCCTGCCACCCACAATCTTGCGGGTAATCACTGCTCAAAACGAACTCACTTTGGAACAACTAGGTAACCTGACCGACCAATTAATGCCGATACTGCAAAAAGAGGCTAACCAAGTAAACTTTGTTAATCAGCAAAGCAGTCCAAAGACATCTACAAATCAAACTAGTAACTCTAACCAAATCTCCTTAGGCCTACGACCCTTCGGAGCTAATCAGAAACAGAAAGTATGCCGTGATCATTTATACTTCAGCAGCAATTCACGCTCATGTAAACCCTGGTGTAAGTGGCCTAACAAACGCAATTGGTCAAATACAACCAAGTTCTAGGTCATCATCACCAGCTCGTGTATCTAGACCGAATTTGGAAATAATACAGTAGATTGCTTTTGCAACCTCCAGTCCGCCTTTGGTAGAAGTAGAAGCAAAAGTCGGTTGCGCAACAATATCTATACTGCCACGAGATTATGCTGGAGGTCTCTTAATAAATCCAACCCCAATAAGACTAACCACAACTAATGGGCAACATATTGAAGTATTTGGTGAAGCTTGAGTCGAAATTAGTATCTGCGATTTATGCTGCACATATTCTTGGACTTTTGTCATTGCCAATATTGTAAATTCTCATCTCTGCTTACACTAATTACATTTCAGAATACTAATTGATTGTAAAAATAAATTAATAATTGATTCAAACACCAAGTTTGCTCAACAAGTATCCACTATCAATCAAGTCAATCAGAAAGTATATATTAATGATATTAAAGATCAACATCCCGAAATCCAATCCCTATTGAGAGAATTCCATTCTTTAATTCTACCAAGCACGAAAGATGTCAATCACAACTCAAAAGTGAAGCCTCACATCGACACAGGAGACAAGCCAACCTTTTGTAAAGTTTGTCAACTGTTTAAGGAAAAATTTGATGCTGCTAAAAAGGAATTAAAATGTTTTCCAAATTCTCAAAGAGAATAATCTAAAATTATCCCTTAATAAATGTGAATTTTTCAAGTCTTCTTTGAACTATTTAGTATTCCTCATTGGCCCAGAAGAACTGAAGCCTATTGCAGAAAAAATAGAAATAATTTCCCTGGACCTAATGAATCAGCATCGTTGCGAAGATTTCTCTGAATGATAAATTTTTATAGAAAATTAATTCCGAAATTTGCTGATATGTTACCACTTAGTGAATTTAATAAGTTACATCCTAAAGACAAATTATTTAAATTTAGCAAAGCAGAAAGAAAATCTTTTACTGAAATTAAAGAAATTTTAGCTAATATAACTTCCCTTCCTCATCCTATCTCAAGTGTTATCAATTATCATTTAGTGACTGACAACCCTAATTTTGCTGTTGGTGCTTGTTTGCATCAGATTGTAAAAGAGGAGTCTATTCCCATAGGTTTCTTCTCTAAGAAATTGAATGACAGTCAAAGGAAGTTTTCTACATTTGATCGTGAGTTACTAGCCGCTTATCTGGCCGTACTTCATTTCAAGTCACAAATTAAAGGCAGACAGGTATATTTATTCACAGATCACAAACCTTTGGTGTCAGCCTATAAAAAAAAAAATCAACGCCCATGAAATCTGACAAACGTTATTTGTCTGTAATTACAGAATGCATATATATATATATATATATATATATATGAGGAAGTGAAAATATCGTTGCTGACTGCTTGTCTTGTGCTGCCAATGCAGTTTCTGTAGACGTCTTTGATCTTCCTGCCTTGGTGGAACAACAAGCAGCTGATGATGAAATTAAAGATTATTCTGATAAACTCAAGTCCTACAAATTTTCTCCAGATTCAGAACTCTTATGTGACATTTCAATGCCGTACCCTCGTCCTTTTGTACCCAAGTCATCAAGGAGGGCTATCTTTGATCACATCCAGGAACAAAAGCATCATTGAAATTGATCAAATCAAGATTTTATTGGCCTGGAATGGATAAGATAACACAATATTGCAAGGAATGTCTCAACCGTCAGAAATCCAAAGTTACGAGACATACAAGATCTCCAGTTGAGCCATTCAATCTTCTTTCGAGTCGATTTGAAATGGTGCATCTTGACATCGTGGGTCCTCTTAATCCAGTAACTTCTAAAAATTCTGTTTCCATCATCTGCCAGATATATTCTTACATGTATCGATAGGGCTAAACGCTGGGTTGAGGCCACAACCATGTCTGACATTACAGTAGAAGCAGTTGCAATATCCTTTCTAAATATTTAGGTCTCTAAATTTGTAGTGCCTCTCTATCTATTAACTGATAGAGGAGAACAGTTCGAAATGAACTTTTTAGTCAACTCTCTAAACTTTTAGGATTCCATCATTTGCGTACGACGAGTTACCACCCTCAATCAAACGGTATAATCGAGCGTGTACACCGTACATTAAAGTCGGCTATTGTTGCTCGAAAACAAAACTGGATTGATGCATTACCTATTATTCTGCTAAGTATGAGAAATATGCAAAATGAGGATAATTATTCACCATCTGTAGCAGTAACTGGAAAATCCTTATTTGTACGAAGACCAATGATTGATAATGAATCTTCAGAAGTTTCTTATCCAAAAATTAAGATTTTAGCAGAAGAAATGCAGAAGTTAGGCCTCAAACTACTATCTGAAGGCTGAATTCACTCTTCCCCTAAGTCCTATATCCCAACTGATCTAAGAACCTGTACTCGTGTGTGGATACGAATCAACCGACTTCGTTGTCCACTCGAAGCTCCTTACACGGGTCCTTATAAAGTTCTTCAAAGATATCCAAAATACTTTACTATAAAACTAAATTCTGGTAAGAGTGATACAGTTTCAGTGGATCGTCTGAAGCCAGTATATATATTAAGTCTTTTGAAAGTAGACATACTGAATCAAAGAAATCTGCGAAAGTTCCTGATGAATCAAATGTCACTGAACAGAAAATTTAATCTACTAAGAATTCTACAGAAGAATCAATTGAAAATGATTTATCTAGTACGCCTACAGAAGAAGCTGACCAACAATCAGTAGATCTTCTCCAAGATTCAAAATCTACAACGACAAAATCAGGCAGAAGAGTACCATTACTTCTAACAATATATCTCCGATACTGAGATGGGAAATATTGTGGTGTCATATTTTTGATATTTTTATTAAATATAAACTAAAAATAAAAATGTATCTATATATAAATGATAAACTTTAAAGAAAGAAAAAAAATAATTAACCTTTTTTCTGATTAGTCTAAAACTTTTGGTTATTTGAAGCCGCCATAAAAAAGAAATAAAAGAACTGACATCTGTTAGCATAGTAAGAAGGCAATCGTTTGTTTTGGAAATTAGAAGAGCATCATCATCCTACCCTACCCCCTCCCAGGCAGCTATACTCTGGGAAGTTGGCCCGTTATATCCTACATTTTTTTGGATTTAATTTTTCAAGTTGGGGATCCAATTTTTGCGGTGCGTTAGTTTATTAACGATGAAGACACAGAACAGTAAATAATGTATTTCTACATAACACCGTTGTTCCAGCACGGTTCATGTTCTGCATAAGTGCCAAAGTGTGTTATGGTCTTTTCCCGATCCTGGTGAACTTGAAGAAAGAATCGGATCTCTTTAATCATCCTTCTAGTATAAGGGAGTACCTGAACAGATAAAAACCAAGTGTATTAAGTTTTGTAGGCCTATCTAATCTCTTGAAAGTATTCACAAAACCTACAATAGTGATGCTTAGTTACATCTGAAAAGGTTCCATGTAAGCGACGTTCTACTAACTACCATCTTAAAATATTGCTTCAGTTTCAGGCCGAAAGAAACAAGTTGTTTCAACAGCAAAAAAAATGTAAAAATTGCCAAATTTTGAACCCAATTTGAAACAAGTGTAAAGTAAATACAATTAAACAAGAAAAAGGTTTGATTTTTTGATTTTTTGCCTTATGTTTTTTCTTTATATTTGCAGTTCCTGGCTGAACTCTAATTCAATATGCAGACAATAAAGTGTGTTGTTGTTGGTGACGGTGCTGTAGGTAAAACCTGCTTGTTGATATCATATACGACCAACAAATTTCCTTCGGAATATGTCCCTACAGTAAGTAAATCATTCTAAAACATTTTGTTGAAAATAACATTTTTGTACACAGCAGAGGAAAATGATTAGTTTTCTATTTCTTTAGTGAAAATGTTTTAAGGGTTATAAAAAAACACTTTATAAAATTGTTACTGTTCAGCTCTCTCTGCATGTGTGCTTCTTGTGTCTACATGATTTACATTTAGTTTTATTACCTTACACTATTGCATTTTTGATTTCTATTCAAATCAAAAGTGCAATAGTGTAAAGTAATAATACTTTTAAAAATAGAATCCTATTTAATGAAATCAAATCCATTGGAATGCGTTTTAGTTTCTTTGTAACCAATTTAGCTGTTTTGATTTCTTGCCCCTTTCAAAAGTGCAACAGGTCTAGAGGCTTCTCAGAATATTTTTCTTGAATTGGAAGCCATGTTTAATTCAGAAGAGTTTCTTGCTCAAAAATAAATATATTTATATATTCAAATATGTAAAATAAAAATAGAATTCATTTGGATCTTAAAATTTGAGCATGTAAAAAAGGAATCGATTTTTATTTTTACCTTGAAAAGGTGAGCATGTGAAAAAGAAAAGCATTTTTAATTTTGATTATGTATCCGTAAAAAAAGTTTATTTAAATAAAATTAAAACAAAGCAAATTTTCGGTAAATTAACAAGTACTATGCACAAAATAAGTGATAAAGGTGAGAGAGAAAAAAAAAAAGGAAATGTTAATTTATGCGTGCCTTAAAATAAGCATGTAAAAAGTATTTGCAAAAAAATATAAAGAAAATGTTTTCAAAAGGTGATTTATTTTTTTTAATTTTATATTTTTTATTTTAGCAAAAGTATTTGTTACGCATTAGTATGTGAAAGTATTAATACAAAAAAAATGGATGCAGTTTAACCTCTTGCCCAGTACAATCTTTCCTTTCTCAATACATATCTGGACTTGTGAAAAGTTATTTAGAAAAGTTTGAGGCAAAACGTTTTAATTATATTTTTGTTACCAGTTTTGTAAATATATCGGTGATATTTTTTTTCTGATGCTATGTAATTTACAATAATGTATTCATTTTTTACTTACTTATGAAGTTATATTTGATATCTATATGCTTAGATCTTTTGTGAATTTCTGTGTTCTTTGCTAAGACTATACTGGCTTAATTATCACAATTACTATGGGAATTTTAGTTAATTCTGGTTCTAAAACAGTCTTTAGAATAGTTTTTAGGTTTAGCACTTTTTGCGCAGTATGTGTGGGTGCAATGAATTTTGCCTCATATGTAAATACAATCTGCTGCTTTTAGATTTCTGACATAATAGGCCCGTTTTTTGGATAGTCTAAAACAATATCCAGATATACTTTTTTGATCTTTATTTCCCCAATCTGAAAACTCTTCTAATTTTAGGGGACTTGTTGATTTTCTAAATACTAAATGCTGTTCCTTAGTTCCTCTTAAATAACAAATGACTTGTTTAGCTCTGTTTAAATCCTTCATTGTCAGTCTTGAAAATTTTTCTGATAGTTTTGTTACTGTGCAACATATGTCAGGTTTCGTAGCAATCATCAAGTATATAAGGCTTCCTATTATCTCTCAGCATAGTTTATCATCTATTATTTCAAATTCTGGTTCTGTATTTTTATTGATATCATTTTCGATCAGTATAGAAAGTTTTTTGCATTCTAAACTTTAATAGGATTTTATCAGTCTACTTCGATTAATTCATTTTAATAATTCCTTTTTTATGAGTAAATTGTATGCCCAGAAACCATGGTATCTTGTCAAGATCGGCCATTTTGAATTTTTTATTTAATCTGTTCTCATCACCGGTTAACATTATGTAATTTGATGTGATTAAAATGTCATTGACCCATAAAACTAAAATCAATAGTTTGTCTTTGTTTTGGATATACAAAAACAAAATGGTCCACTGGTGATTGTTTTCATTATTGTTCAATCATATAATCATGAAATACTTTATTCCAGCATCGACTGCTCCGCCTCAGACCGTACAGTTAAGCCTCCACACGCAACTTTTATTTTTCATTATGAATCCTTCTGGAGGGGTAATATAAATTTCAGTCCATTGGAGCATTTAAATAAGCATTTTTTTACGTCTATTTGATGGATGTTAAGGTTATATTGCGATGCAATTTACAATAAAATTCTGTTTGTGATCATTGAAAACATAGAAAAATATTCTATACTGTAAATCTGAGAGTATCCTTTAATAACAAATCTAGCTTTGTACTGTTCTACGCCTGATGCTGTAATCTTTTTTGTAAAGACCCATTTTGAAGAAATTACATGTTTATCTTTTGGGAGAGGCACTACTGAATAGGTATTTCTGTTAAAGCATCTATTTTGCTTTTCATTGCTATTTTCTATTGCTGACAATGTTCTGAATTAATTGCTTTGTTAAAGCTTTTTGGTGTATTATCCATAGAATAGCAATAGTCAACTTGATAATGTTTCAATTGTCGACCATATAAAAATCAGGTTTTCTTCTACATCTTTTGGAGTAACATTTTGATGAATTTTCAGCTTTAACATCAGCATCTTCACTGTCATCATCATTAATACTCTTGTCCTCGTCAACAGCGACTTCATTATTGTCATTTATTTTATGACTTTGAGGAAAAATTAATTCATCCTCTTCATATAATGGATTTTCGTCTTTGAAATTAAATGTCTGAATTTTACACACCAGATTCTTTATTTTCTCTGGAAAAAAAACTAAATAGGCTGGGCTGTTTTTATTGTGCCCAAGGAATATACTACAACTGGTTTTAATATTTAATTTGTTTTTTTTTATCTATAAATATGAAGCAAGTGCAACCAAATACATGCATTCATTCTACTTAAATTTGACTTTCTACCTCAGAAAGCTTTGTATGGGGTTCTAGACTTTTAAGACTGGTTGAATATATATGCAGCACTTATAAGTGCAAACAGCCATAGGTTTTTGGGGAGTTTTGATTCAATGAGTAGACATCTTGCCATTTCAAAAAGTGTTCGCCATGATCTTTCTGCAGTTCTGTTTTGGTGAAGTGAATTGGGGGCGATTTTTGATGTTTGATATGATGGTTAATTAAAAGTTCAAAGTCTTTATTAGTGAATTCTGTACCATTGTCAGAGTGAATGCACTTTACTGTATCGTAGGGGGCCATGTCGGCTAAATATTTTTTAATTGCTAGCAAGGTATCAGCTTTGTACTTTAAGAAATAGATCATTATTAAAACTGAATAATTGACTACAAAATTTAATGCATACCTGAGTTTTTCTCTGCCCATTGGTTCCATAGGACCGTTCAAGTCACAATGTACCAATGATAGGATTTTTCGTACTTTGTCATTTTACCTTGTGTACAAATGTCGCAGTTTTTTTTTTTTTTTTTTTCAGCTTGTCAACCACATACAGCAACTTTTGATATCTGGAATATGGCAGTGTCCAAGAATTTTGTCACATTTATAAATCATAACAAGCGTTTTTTGATGGGACTAAGCTGTTTAAATAATATAGTCTGATTTTCTTTAATATCAACTACAATTTCATTTGGGTACACCAGTTTTGATTTATTGGGGCTAAAGTTTATATTTGCACCTTGTTTAGTGGCGACTTGTACAGAAAATATATTTTGTTTAAATTTTGGAATTGGAAGAGTATTTTCAAGAATACAGAAACAAAGCACCTTTGTTCCTTAGTGAGATTTTTGCATTGCCTCTCTTCAAAACGATATTATTTACTCAACTACCGTTGACTGACTCTGAAGATCAAAATTGATAAAATCTGATTCCTTCATAATTACAGGAGCCATTGCACCACAAACGACAATTTTTACTGTTTGATGAAGCACTAAACGTACATAAAAATAAAATGTATGTTTACTTATGAAGCTTTCCACATTTTTAATGGAGTCCTCTTTGAAATTCTTGTATCTACCTTGGAAACTCTTGTGATGGGTCGCCCACAATTATAGCAAAGAGTATTCTTCCTTTCTCTGGGAGAAAAATTGTTTTTGGAAAAGTTGCGGTTTTTATTTGAGTTAAAAGTATTTAATTTTGGTGGTTTTAAGTGGCCATTTTTAAATTTCATGATATTTGTAGATTCGTTTTTTTTATTTGTTTTTTTTTTTTTTGTTTTTTTTTTCCTGTAATCATTTTCTCAGTTTCCTTGTAACTCCTAAGTGTTACTTTGAATTGACTAAAAGTCATGGGGTTTTGTTTTTTCTGAGTGTGGTAAATGGCTTAAAATCACTCGGCAACCCTGGAGATTAACAAACTGTCGCTGATAACTTTGCCAGGCATTTTTAATGAATTTGCTGTTTTGGCCCTTATAATCTAATCATTTCGGCTTCCGTACATTTTAGAAATATCAATATAGAGATAATTTTGGGTTTTCCTTTCGATAATGCTCTCTTAATATGTTCAATGCTTTGCAGTCATAATCCAAGGCTTCTCACATTATCAGAAATAGACTTTGTTATCTAAGCACCTTATTAATTCTGCAAAGACAATTGCATTCTTTTCAATAAATTCTGGGCCGGTTTCTGTTTTCAGATTGTCCCTAAATTACCTTGTGTAACTTTTGGATTCGTAAATACCCTAAAAATTTTACTTACCATGATTCGAATTTTGATTCTGATCCATCAAAGTAAAGTCTTTCGCTGGGTCCATAACCTCTTTAATTGGAGGCTGTTTAATTTTAGCAGAGTTTCTGATGGGTAGTTATTCTATACAAGATCTGGAGATGAAGAATTCTCAGTTGGCAGCTGTTCTGTACAGGTTCTGGACTTTATAATTTTATAGTCAAGTGGCAAAAGATCCTTCTCGTGTTGACATGAAAAAATTATGTGCTGGAATGCTAAGAGGTTTAATTTTTATGGAGCAATTCTGATTTCTGATTGGTTGATAGCAGAACATGAATTAATTTGATTCGGCAGTTCCTATCAGCAGCGTTTATAGAATCTCCCAACTTTGAAGGAGCATACCCCCATTAAACATAAAACATATTTAATGGCAAAAATGTAAAAAATGTGTACATACAGAAATCCAAAAATGAAAATAGTTTTACATCTGTAATGTTTGATAGTTCCATAGATATTTTCTGCTGTTAAAGCTTTTTCTTTAACTGTCATTTATAGAGAGAAGTTCTCATTTTAAGGTTCAACATTTTTAAACTAAACAATCATGCACGCAGCTAATAGACTTTTGCCTTTCTGTGTGTGTGTCATTCTGAATTCAAAGAAACTTATGTAGAAATATTACAAATAAATATAAACTTAGTTTTCTTTACATTTTGTAGACTTTGATGAGCAATGAGATCCAGTAAAACACAATTAGAGTTCATAGTATCAAGGGAAAATGAAGCTACATATTCTTTGGGATTTTTTTCATGGAAGAAATTTTGTCATAGCTCTTATTTTCTTATATTGACTAAGAATTGAATGAAATATTTTAAATATTTGTTTCAATTTTAATCTTTTCATATGATATTGTACATAAATGAAATCATCGTAATAATAATATCATTATTTCATTAAGAAGTTGATGACTTTTGGTTTGATTAAATGTTTCTTTCAAAACGATGAATTATGGCATTCTGCATGTGTAAGAAGAACCCTGTATTGTAAAAAGGGCATCTTAAAGTATCGATTATATGATAATGACTATTTTGAATTTAGCAGCCCAGCTGAAGTCCAATCAATTATTTTACCATATAAACTTAAAGGTATGAACCCTAACTATGTGTGCAGATAAAGATTATAAGCAAAAACAATGTCTTTATTTAAATTATTGGTTAAACATTTCAATGGTAGTGTGTGTGTGTGTGTGTGTGCGCACGTGCAATTCCATGTCAAATCATTCAGGAAGTTTTGAGTGACACCCATGTCCTCAGATTTTGTAACTTGTACCATAGATTGACATGATAAAATCTATGAAATCCAAAAAATTTAAGCATTATCCATTCTGCATAAATTGCACAGGCAACATTTAATAATTAGATTTTCTTGAATATTTCTAGTTTTGAACATGTGACCCTAAAAATTCACCCCAGTGAAGAGTTGACCCGAGGAATTCAAAAATGGCATCAGATTTTCTCAAAAATGAAGGCACCTATTAGATTTAAAAAAATTTCATATGGGCTTTAAAGAGGGAGGGGATGATGTGATTGAGATGATACCATTTTTTTTTTTCTTTCAGACATTCATGTAGACACTATGAAGTACTTTTTTGAACCAAAAATGGTAAAAAGTTTTTGTTCATTTACAGTGTCTGTTCAAAGTTAATTTTTTCCCCCTGAGGGTTGAGAAATACCCTAATGGGGGAAGCAACTAGTTTGGGTATATGAGATGCAATTGAATAAATCATCTACATTTATATAAAATTCATATTGAAATAAGATTTGAAAAGTAAAAGATAGTCTCATAGTTATCAGATATTTAGAATAAAAACAAACTTCACAAACAAAATCAATATCTGACAACATTATCTACATATTTTCTTTGTAGCACTGAAATACAGAAATTATTTTTTCATATTCATCATTAGTTGTATATTCTTCCTGTATGTTTTATTGGGGAAATAATGCAAAGAATGTTAATTTCAACAAACCATTTATCATCAGTTTGCATCTAATGAAATGTCTAAATGATCCATAAGAAACTTGTTTGCATCACCTCCTTCGGCATTAATTTCATTCATAATGCTGATCCACCAGAAAGAATGATAAACATACTGCATGGTTGAAATATCGGATCTCAAGAATTGATGGTAAGTTAGTCATGGGTGTCCATATATGATTTATCTTCACTGGGTAGCTTGTTACTGATGTTGACAATTGGACAGAATAATGGCTACTTCTGGTTCCTGGATTTTGCTTCAGGAGACTTTCTCATTTCCTTCATAGCTTCCACATACTGATGTCAAAGAACTTAATTGCAGACATCTCCACGCAGACTTCTAGTATGGCTTTATAATCTAGTATCTGATTATTCAGAGGACGTTGAAGTTGCCATTTAGTGGCATGCTGTTTTATTGAACCACCATATATATTGGAAGAGGATTTTGCATGGCTTATAACAAGAAAACCCACTATGCAATAATCCTAAAGTCTTATTTATGCTGACATAAATTCATGTTTTTATATATAAGTGAGTTGATATGGGGAAGTAATGCACGAATTTAGTGAAGCGTCATTATCTGGTATTGATACACAAATGCTGCGCCGTAGGTGCTGTCATCAGAAATACAACATAATGGAAGATGCTTCAGTGTCCCATCAGAATCTCGGTAACACACTACAGAGTGCAACATTCCTTGCTCCAATGAAATCTTTGGTCTTGTCTTGATAGTTTTCTGTAGAGTCTCCAAGGACAAGAATCTCATTTGAATAAAGATTCTTTTTTTATTAAATTATCTAGTTTGACATTTTGCTAAGATACAAGTGTCTTGTGAGATTGTTGATCAATAAATCTTTGTATTCTTAATGTTGTACTTATGTGGCTGGGTCAATTGTTTGATTTACTAAAATGAACTTCATCAGCTGGATCCACATCAACTCTTTATTCAGGAACTTGAGCAGTGCTTCTCTACCACAACATGCCTAACAGTGCATCATGCCTTCGTTGTTGTAAGAATCACAAACTAGTTTTGAAATCAAATCATTGTAAGTGATGTCCCAATCAATGGCATGTAAGGAAGTTTCACATTCTGATGTATGCTACATGCACAGAATGGTAGACCTATTTTAAAACATGACTTTGGACTTAACTCAGAAAATTTGGAAAACCTTAACATACTATTGGGATATTTTTGTTTAAAAGCAACATACAGTTCATGTAGGTTATATAGTATCAAATGTTTTTGTTTATGAATATCCTTTGCAATGCAGTTCTTTTTGCCTGGCATTTCATCATTTTCATACAGGTGTACTATCAGTTCTACTGTCTCTGCAGAGAGATTTTTTCCTTTGTTAGGGGCAGGCTTTGAGAAAATGGTACTCACCTTCAGTTCCCTGACAGTTTGATCAATATACCCTGACATCTTTAAGAATTTGGAATAGTATTCGTGAGACAACGAATCAGGAGAAAACGTCATGATTTTGATTTAAGAATCAAATCTTCATTTCTCCTTCATCAAATCATGCAATCAATCTGATTTTAATGATTTCTCAACCCCCCCCCCCCGAGTATTCACCGAATTTGCGAACCACCGTTGTGCCACAGATTTGTTAATAGTTTCTGAGTCAAACGTATCATTGATATCACAAACTGTCTCGGCAGCTTTTCTGCCTAGTTTGAACTGGAACAAGAAAACCATGTGGATTTGAATTTTGTCTATGCTGCTGAAAAGCCTGCAAAAAAATTAATAAAGAGATTGAGAAAGGTAATGAATAACACAATTTGATAGAGCAAAAAACGTGTTTCAAAACATGGCTATATATATATATATATATCTCAATGAATTAATTCAGAAATCATACATAGAAGTAACATGTGAGAAAACTATTATTGCACCAACCTAATATTTAAGTGTATCTTAGAACCAGGCAACAGCAGGCGGCCTGCTGATTTTCTATAAATTTAGAGGGTCTCCCAATTTTATCACTTGTACCCAAAGTAGTTATTGCCCTAGTAGGGTATTTCTTAACCTTCGGAAAAAAGTCTTAACTTTGGATAGCCACTGTAAGTGAACAAAAGAACTCATTTTTGATTCAGAGGTACTTCATAGTGTCTGCATGAATTTCTTAAAAGAAAAAGAAATCTGTACTATTTCAGCTATATCATTTTCCCTCATATTTGGGCACATATGAAAAGTTTCAAAATCTCATAAAATCACCTTGAAGGCTTTTTTAAGCAAATCTGATACCATTTTTGATTCTTCGGGTCCAAAAACTTGGGTGAATTTTTAGAATTACATTATGTTGGTTGGTTGGGGCGTTCACCCTGGATCAGTTGAGCTGGCTCCATCCAACAAATTCACATCTCATATAATGGCCGACCGGATTTTGAATTCCTGAATTGTTTGTTCCAAACTTTATAAAAAAAATTTTTTTTTAAATGTTGCCTGGCATCTCGACTGATTTTTTTGGAAAATGGTGTACATTGGCAACTGCTTGAAGTTACATGTTCAAATTTTCCTGATTTCATAGTTTTTATGATGTTCCATTGTGATGTAAGTTGCAACAAAGTCTGAGGACATGCGTTTCAAGCCCTGGATAATTTGCCATGGAATTACTCTATAGCATATATTAATATCTAAAAACTCTGGTTCTTGTTTGTTTCAGATGTTCTGATGTGTTGGCTATAGATAAATTTCTTCTCGTTACTTTTTATAAACATTAAACTTATGTTTTGTACCTCATTTCCCACAGTCTGATGATTAAATTAGCATGGAACTTGAAGAGATTTTCCCATATCTTGAATGATTACTGTTTTAAATAATTCTCTCAGCAAATCTGTTATACATGCATTGCAAACATGAAATCGCCTTATACCTGTCTAAACAATTGTTATTGACGATATAATGAACTTTGCTACAATTTAAAAAAATTATTTCGTCCAGTCCTGATGAAGGATCATATGAAATATTTTTAAATGATTAAAAATAAAAATCAATGGCAATTCATTTTAAGTTGAACAATATAATAGAATGTGTTTACTTTTGGTTTGAAAAAAGTGGAAATAAAAAATTAAAAACTATAATTACTTCATTGCATGCCAAGTAGGTTACAACTAGTTATTAAATTAGGTTGTAGAAAGATTTCCAGAAGTTGTCTGTGGGACATTTGCATGCTTAGCAATTATTGTATGAAACAAATTGTCAACTTCACTCAAGTCCAAGATAAGTGTGTCTGCATGTATCTTCATGTTTGATAAGGAATGTAAGATATTTCACATACAGACTTGTCATCATTTATATCCTACAATTGGATATTTCTCCATTTTATATGCTATGGTGGAGTTCTCTAGTAAGGAAATAAGTATCCACTTAGCATAAAGGATTACTCTTTCATATAGAATAGAATTCTCTAAGTAACTAGTTGTGCTGAATGTAAACAAGACAAACACTATAATTTCTATTACACTTCAAGGTAAGAGCCATACCACAGGGGTACGACTTCTGATCATAGCTAGAAGTGATTTGGTGATAGGGTTTGGAATTTCAGCATGAAAACCAATTTAGCCACTGTGAAAAGTATATGACAAAACAACTGCCTGTGAATAAACACAATGTTTATAAATTTTCATTTTTCACGTTTGTGTCTCATGCTAAGACATTTTGTGAATGATGTCCAACTTTTGTTGCCACTTTGCACCATTCGCTAGAGTCAGTGTTATCAGCTGATCCTCCATGTTTTAAATGGTCTACTGCGTGACCTTGAGCTATTGACATCAATGTCAGATACACTTTGAAGTGTTCTGGATGACTGAGGATGGGTGATGTGGTTGAAACGTTGTGCAATACAATTTTTCATGGAAAAGCAGTAATTTTTGACATCTGATCAGTTACATTCAGGATCAGGTTTTGATATTTCATCAATTAAGTCTCATATATATACACACACATATCTATAATATAAAGCTGAATGTCTGTGTGTGGTCACGAATAGGTTCCTATATGGTTAACTATTATAGAAAAGTGATCACATAATGATAGATGTATCGAGACACAGGAATGGGTATGTTTGATCTGGCATAATGATGATTCATTAAAATTGTGGGGTCTGCGTACGTGCCTGGTCCACAAAGTATGGAAATAAAAAATGAAAAAAAAAAACGTTTACAAGTGTTTTTGATATAGATGTACATAATAATACTTTGATAAGTATGTTTTAACTTAAATAGGGACGGCATAATAAAATTATGGGGTGTTTGTTCGCGTCTGGCCTCCATAGAATGGGAATAGGTCACAAACTTTAACAAGGTTTTTTAATATAGATCCACAGAATATTGTGATAAGTGTTTAATTGTGAACAGATATGGTATAATAAATTATGGGGTTTATCTATTTTATTTTTACTTTCATCATATTTTGCTTTGGTTTTGATACCCCCAAATTCGAAGCTATCTCTTTGCAACCCTTCCTTTTCATAACCTATCATTTCATTTTCTGTAGCCTGTTTTTCAACCCAGTCAACGACTGGTACTTTTTAACAGTGTGTGTATGTACATATATATATATATATATATATATATATATATATATATATATATATAGGGTGGCGAACTTTAAATTAACAACTCTTTTAATTGCAGATTTGGCAAATATCGGTTATTGACTTCAGCTTGAAGTGACTGACACCCAAGCAGCATTTGCAAGTTAATTTTGAAAATCACAGTTCAGTTTGAGCAACGTATTGTGCATTACATAAGTTGTCTGGTGATAATCGTCCATTAGAAAGATTAGACAAATTTTGAATTATTTTCACACTTCATTCCATCTAAATGATAATACCCATCCTGTAAGACATAATTCAGTGCGCACATGTAATGATTACTGCTGTACAGTATAGTGTTGATGCTGTTAATTCGTCAATGTGCTCAACAATTAAAATTGTGCCCTTTTAACTATAGAAAATTTTGTGCAAAAGTGTTGGTCCGTATACTTACAAGATTTAACTTGTGTAGAAGTTGCTATATATATATATATATATGTTATATAGGAACTTTATTATGATAATAATACATTAATAAGGGTTACAGAGAGGAATAAAGGAGAACCCTCTTATATATACTGTTCGGGGGGTTTGGATCCACAAATTTGATTTTTAAAAAATTGGCTTGGGACACATGGGTAAGATTTTGCTGTGACCATTATGTATCTGACACCTAGCTATCAGCATCTGTCTGCATGTTGATAGCTAGCAATTTGCTTGACAACAAATTTCTTTTATTCCTTAAAGGAATTTAGCTTAATGTTGTCTGATGTAATAATGTGATCTCCATTTCTTAAATTAGTTTATCATGAGCAGCAGATTTCATTGGTTTTGTCGGTTCAGCACATTTGCCTGTTACTGATATTCTCTAACCATCTCATGCAGCCATCTTGATTTGCATTTATTTTTTCTTTAAAATGGATTGCTGCAAAGCGAGCACTAACTGACACAGCTGATGCTATGTGAAAAATGAAGGGTGCCAATCAACTATCTATATTTGTTTATACTGAGATGCTTCTATGTTCTCTTTTGGCTGTGGTGGATGTTTTGGCTGCCACTGGCCTTCCATTTTCAGGTCAAGAATAAAAACAATCTTATCTCATTATGTTGATTTAGACAAACATCTCTTACAAATGCCACATAAGTCCTCTTTCAATGGCATTTCTATCATTTGACAAAAATTAGTCTATTTTCCCAAATGTAGAAATCTCTATGTATTTTAACTTAAGATTGCCAATTGTAGTGGAGAAAGCTCTCTTCAAAATTGAAGAGAATTATGAATAAAGAGAAGCATTATTAAACAAGACAATAATTGTACAAACATTTGACATACATTCCTGACAAGTTTTTCCATGCTAATCTAGAAATTGTAAGTTTTATCATTTCTTATGGTGATGCTGAAAGGCACAAATATGAATAAATATTAATTTTTTTGTGCTTGTCATTTAAAAGGAACCCTGAAATGTGTGACATTCTTCACTTGCATAATCCAACACTTCTGTCCTATTCAACAGAAGGACATGACATTTTCAATACAAATTCTTATAAAGAAATTTAAAAAAGAGTATAAAAATTTCAACCTTTTTAGTTTTGTAAAGACTAAATCTATAAAAACATTGGATTTTTTAAAAATTTATTTTTTACAAACATGAATAATGTAGACAAATTTAAGATAGAATTGAATGATTTCCGAATCGTAATAAAAATAGCATTAAAGATGCATTTTTGAGGAAATATTAAACTAATTTTTTCAGTTTTTAATCCTATATTTTGATACCAGAAATTTCCCTCTGCACCAAAATGCCGTAGGTTTACAATAGATGCCACATACAAATTTATTATGTCTACATTGTCAGCCACTATCTTATCTAAATTTAGAACATCATCATATACACGTTTGGTTGTTATAATAAAATCTTATGTTTGTTCCGAGGAGCACCACAATCACAATCTCACCATCTATAGAGGAAGTAGTGCTTATTTTTCTCTAATAATTTTGTGCTTCCACGGCTCTCACTAGACAATGGCACCATTTCTACATATTTCTACTAGTAGGTTATAACCACTCTTAACTGATTATTAGACACATACCATAACTTTTTCACATTCCTATTATAATTTCTCCCTTTCCAAAATCTGGCACAGCTGATTGGCAGACATTCTCATATTCTGATATTCGCATTTTCCATAATAAAATGAATGATTTGACACTTCGCTTTTTTACATATCCAGTTGTTTCTTTACAAACCTTTTGCTCAATATTTATTTTTTTATTTGCTACATTAACTTTGCATTTCTGGACTTTCCGATAATAAATTAAATCCTTGATAATGCTATTATGTTTATTCATCCACATACACCTGAGACGATACACAGCTGTGTGAAACTGTTTTTTATACTCACTACCGTCTGTTATTTCTACATATTTCTATTTATATATTTATTTAGTTATAATGTAAAACACAATTATTGTCCCTTTTCCTTTATTTCTTAATTATAATATTTCATTTACTACATTGCCTTATGGACCACTTTCATTACAGCATAAATGACAAGGCATGTTAGCACGAACTTGCAGGTTTCACCGACCAGCGAGCAAAATCCCTAGGAAGCAAATATACGCGGATATATATATATATATATATACAGTTTTGAAAATAATAAGCGGAAGTTTCTCGAGAGCTCTTTCGGCTATCATCTCATCAGGAGAAAATCGATAGCGTACAAAATATTGTGTCGAAAATAAAGAGTTCTAATGGGGAACTTATTGAATGTGTCAAAAGTACCGGGATACTAAAATAAATTTATTAACGTTTAAAAACGATTAAAATATTGGCACAACGAGGGGGGGGGGGGAGAAAAAATTCAAAGTTCCCCAAAGAGAAACAATGCGTTGGATGTTTCCTTTTGCCAGCACAAAGAAGGTTGACACACCGCAATAGAGACAGACTCCAAAATCTTTAAATGGTTTCTGGAGTCCGCTCTATGTAGCACCTCAAACCATTCTATTTTATATCTATCGGCACAGCAAGGGTTGTCAACCAAATGCTGGCCAATAGCAGAGTCCAAGGCTGCAGAAAGAGGGAGACCACTAGACCCCATCCTCCCTTGTCTGATCTTCGATGGAACATGCTGGTTTATAAGAGTCAAAAGGTGCAAGGATGTTTGCCCAACATAACCAGCATCGCACTGGCATATAAATTGATATACAATATTACTATTTTGGATGTAAGGCAAACTATCCTTGCGAAAAGACGTAAAAGTAGGTCTCGTAGTATATACCAAACGCAAGGACACAGAATAAAAGCAGTTGTAAATACTTCTAGATCTTGCAGAGCGGAAACCATATTGTGTGTCACTAAGAAGGTTGTTCCTACTGAGGTGGTTGACTATTTCTCTATTTAATATGGATTCCAGCAACTTATAACACACAGGAGACTTATTGGTCTGTACTGAGAGGGAGATGACTTATCACCTGAATTCTTAAATACAGGGCAAACTGATGAAGTCTTCCAGGGAGTTGGAAAGCACTTCTCCTTAAGGCAGCGCTTAAATAGTTTCGTAAGTATGGAAGCAAGTTCTGGTTGAAGCTTTTTTAGCACTATAATTAGGATGGCGTCAAGGACAGTTGCTTTACTGGAATCTAGGCTCTTGATTAGCTTGGTGACCTCATGCACGGATATTTGTATGTTACCTAGCTTGTTCTGTGTTATAGGAAGAAATATGGGGAGTTGATGGCCTTCGTCGCATAGGGTAGAATTAGCTGCAAAGTTCTTTGCAAATAGTTTGGCCTTGTCTGACGCTGACGAGATGACCTCTGGTCCATTGATAATGCTTGGGATAGAACGCACACTTCTGTTCAGGATCCTATTTGTTATTTGCCAAAACTGGTGGGAACCAAGCCGCTGATCAGCTACCTTGTATTTAACAGACTGGGCATATAGCTCTCTTGCATTTTTTATTACTCTTTTACAGTGGTTGCTGGCAGTCCTGAAAGCAGCTTTAGTCTCAGTGCATCTATTACGTTGGTAGCTATGGAAAAAGTGATTTCTGTGCGCGATAGCAGCAGCACATTCTGAGGAGAACCATGGCTGGCTGTTAGGTTTTTGTTGGAATTTTTTTGATGGTATGAATTGGTCTATGCCTACAATTAACCATTCGGTCAGATCTGATACTATGGAGGACACTTCCTTTTTAAACATGGAGTGCAGAGGTAAATCAGATATGAATGTACGGAAGCTATCCCAGTCAGCCATAGAGTATCGGTATACAGTACGGTGGAGGAGTACATCTGGGGGCTTCTTACATTTCGTTTTTATCTTAACTGATACGACGGAGTGGTCGGAGGATCCTAGAGAAGAATGAACGCAACATGAACATAGCTCAGGGGAAGTTGAGAGGAAAAGGTCTAGGAGGCTTGCATATTGACCGGGTGTATCGGGCACACGGGTGGGTTCGCGAACAATCTGAGTGAGGTCATAAGCAATGGCAAAATCATGACAAAACCTCCCCTCATCATCTGTCTTATTTGAATGGGTCAGCCATTCTACGTTATGGACGTTGAAGTCACCACAGATGTGAATGTTAGCCGAGGGATGTGAAGACAGTATGTGGTCTATTTTCTCAGATATGCTCTTAAAGATAGTAACTCCGCTGTTGTGGGGCCTATAGAGGGCAAATATAAATGCAGTGGTGTTAGCAAGTGCAACCCTGAAGCACATATAGGGTAAATTAGGATCTTCTCTAGAGATATTCCTGCCACACGGGAAGCCATCCTTAATGTAGGCACATATTCCATGTCCATGGCGATCTTGGGTGTCAGATTTAGCTGTTAAATTAGAGTATCCATTAATTATGAACTCATCTGCGAATCTGTTTGGAAAGTCTATTACTCTTTTCCCCAATCCACGGTAATTTTAAATAAACCGGGCATTTCAAGGGTCCAAACTTTTTAGGAGATTTAAAATCTGCAACCTTTTTAAAAATACAGTCATCAATAAGGTCAACAGGATAACCATTATAATATTTCCCTGATCTTATAAGAAATTCTGTAATTTCACCACCATTTATTTATTTTTCAAGATATTCTCATGAAACTTGGCACTCTTATGTAAAATTGTGTGCTCTTTCTGATTATGCAGTCAAAGTTGATGTATCTCTTTACCATAAGCCATGAATTATAAATTAAGATGCACAAATTTCAATTTTTTCTTCAAACTGGTGCATGGTATCATACAGTGGGTGAAAAAAACTCATGAACAAAACTAAGTATTATAGTGGTATTTAAATATAGCTTTATTGAGAATAGGCATTTTCCTGCCTCCTCACCAAAGGAGAGCTTAATCTGGGTGTAGCCATTGAAGAAAATTCTTCATATAGATTTTGGATTTCTGTAAAAGATGGAAATTCCCATAGTCAACCAGAACTTCTGCATTTTGGGACCAGTCCAATTTTCAATTTTTGTAAATCCACTCTATCTGGCCCAAAATATATCCATTTTCTAAAATGCAACCATAAATCATACTCTGCATTAATCCTTGATATAACTTTCATAGTACCAGGATACCAGGAATCCTGAAAAGCAACAACGATATATTCACAAGTTAATGGTAATTTTTGTCTTTTCTATTTTGTTTTACTGAAAATTCAACTATGTAAACAAAGAAATAAAACGGTAATTTTTTCAACCTTTTTTCCACCTTAACATTTAAAATGATTACTTCTTTTTTTTTTTTTTTTAGATATGCTGAAAACAAATATCGCGTTTAAATTTTCTGCAAATAAGTAGTTTTCCGGATATTAACACGTCATTTATGTTATCGCTGGTGGCCATCTTGGTACGCATGAGTGCGAAAACCTAACCCCAAGAAACTTTGGCCACCAGCAATAACATAAGAAATGACATTGCTTAATATCTGGAAAGCTACTTATTTGTGGAAAATTTAAATGTGATATTCGTTTTCAGCATACCCGAAAACCTTAAAAGGTTTTCATTTTAAAGAAAAATGGTAAGGTGGAAACAAGGTAAAAATTTACAAAATGCATCACAATAAAATTCTTTATCGAACTGCCTAATTATTATTTAGTTAAAAAAAAAAAAAAACTAGTTTGTTTTACAGATTTGAAAAAATGGTCTTGACAATGAGTTAAAAATAAATTCAAGTTTCACAATGTATTTTATTTAATTGTTAGGTGAAAGTATAGAATAGTTAACAAAACACCCTTCCTTCCCCATGTTAAGAATGGGTTTCTAAATCTGATTTCAGCATGGTAGCATAAGTGCACAAGTACCTTTTTATTTGTTTTATTTTTTATTTTTTACCACTAAAAAACAAATGCATGTACTTAGTGCATTGTTTTTTGTTTTTTTTTTAACGCTTTTAGTACATGTGTACTACAAGCGTTAAAAACAACAGAATTAGTATTGTTTGGAAATCAAATTTGAAAAACTTGATAATTTTTTTTAAATTGACAAACCAGAATTAAAACTTTTTTGCTTTCTTTTTGAAAGCAGAAAAAAAGTTTTCTGTTTTTAAGAAAATACAAACTCATTAATATGCTGATAGCGATGGTTAGCGCATCACTGTCTCGTTTCCCTTTAAGTGATTTGAATTTCTATAAAAGATAACTTAGAGAAATTTCTGCACAATTAATAATTATCAAATATTTACATATTATACATGAAAATAATTCTGAAACTATTATCTATATGAAAATGGATAATATATACCGATTTATATTATCAATTTTGAAATAAACTTTGTCAAATTTGCTCGGTCGTAACTTTGCTTCCTGTGGTTGTAAAAAAAAAAAAAAAAAAAAATCAAAGACCAGTAGAGATGGAATTCTTTGTTTATATAGCCTGTAAAATTTCAGCCATATCCAATCAAATTTAACCCCGTGCATATGTATGCAAACGTAACATATGAAATGTAAACATTAAAAAAAAAAACTTTCCTTTTTTGCTGTCGTAATTTTTTACCGTTTTTTTTTTTTTTTTTTTTTTTTTTTTTTCATTTTTAACTTGAAGCATAAAAGAAAAATACATCAACATTATTGGAATGCTTATTCTATTCTCTTTCCATCAATGTAGTTCTTTTAAAAATTGACCAACAAATAAGAGATATGGCTTGTTGAAGCACATTAGGTATGTAATATTGCCGATGTCCATGAAAATACAGCATATGCTTGCAATACTAATTGTTTTCTATCAAATTTTTATTTTTATTTATTTATTTTTTTTTACAAAAAAACTTTACCTTTTTACCCAGGTCAAATATTGAAACAAAATATAATTCAGGCCTGCAAAAGCATGTTACTTTTTACATTTTAATTAAAAAAAAAATAAAGTAAAATATAATCTTAAAAAGGAGATGAAAGTTAAAAAAGCATTTCTTGCAAGGCATGGAATTAAAAAAAAAATAAACTTGAAAAAATTAAGGTACAAGATTTAATATAGAATTTATCAATTTTCAGTATGTACATTTTTTAAGATTTACAAAGTAGCATAAAAATTAAAATTGAAGTTACTTTGGATTTATTTTGTTGCACCTTAAAAAAAAATTCAATTATATAATCATTAATTGTTAAATCATAGATAAATTTAGTTTTTTTAAAGTGCAAGAATATGTACATAAAATAAATCCAAGGTACTTTTATTAAGTTTATAAAAGTGCACTTTAAAAATTGGTAAATTTCACATTGAATCTTGTACTTTTATTTTTAAACTTTATTTAAAAAAAAAAAAAAAAAAACTGGTTTAACCATTTTCGTAACTTGCAAGAATTGCTTTCCTAACTTATCTGCAGTAATTTATTTTTCTTAAAAATTAATATTACTCGAAAGACTACTGCATTTGTACTCTTATTAATGAAAAAAATTATGACTTTTTGATTTAACTATTTGAAAAAAATTCCTTCATTTCATTAATAAACTATTTTTAAACAAATATGTTCATATTTTAAATTTAAATAAAAATTTTAAGTTCTAATAGATACTTGAGTTTTGCCACTTGTAAGTAGACTTTTTCCTTGAAAAGCACAAAACTAAATCTCTTTAATAACTTTTCCTTTTCTATTTGTATAACATCTGATTGATCCTTTAATTTTATACACTAATCAGCTGAATTTTGTTGGGTTGCTACATCCCATCCTTTCCACCAACTTTTTTTTTCTTTCTTGGAAATGCCATAGAAGTTTTACATGCACAAATAAAATAGTCTCTGCTATATGAATATTGTATTTCTCTCTTCATTATTAGGGCTTCTTCTAAGAAAAGTCTTGCTCTACTTCAAATAATTTTTGAAACCTGACTTTTTTTTTTTTTTTTTTTTTTTCTTGTGGGAGGGTGCTTTCCTGTGTCAATTAAGGTTTTTAAAGAAAGTTCTTGAAAAAAAATTTCAGGAATGTTAGAAAAAATGTTTAATGTTGAATTCAATTTTTATTTGATTTTTTGTTTTTAAACTTTCAGCTTGGTTTCAATCATTCGGCTGAGATATTTTAGTTTTTATACTCCTATTATCTATTTAAAGATGTTAAGATATCTAATTTTTATTTTTATCAAATTTCTCGCATACACTATTGTAGTTCTGATAATTGTAAAATTGTTTTATAATATACTATTGCTGATGAAATATGCTTAAATATATTTTAGTTCATGCATATTTCGTATTACAGAGCCAATTTTGTATTGAACATTGTACCTAATATATAGTAGTGATTTCAAAAGATTAAAAAAGACTTGGATAACATCAGCTAAAATCGAAACCAAAACATTTAATACTCCAGCCATATTCCCTACCATTTGAGCTATTAACAGATAAGAAAATTTTTTAATTAAACCACTTCAAGCTGTTAATGAATTTGTGCATCCGCAAAAGTAATAGAAATGTTAGTAAGTTAAAACATATAGCATTTCAATTTGCTGACATTTCTGCACACGTTATTCATCCATCCAAACAAAGATTTTACTCATCATAAACCATCGTTGGTGTATGATTACTATTTCCTGTTAATTTCAGTGTTATATGACCAGTAGTTTACTAGATTATCAGTTATTTTCAGACACACACACACAAACATCTGTTTTATTTATATAGATATATCGATGTCTACTGCATGTGTGTGATGTTTGTTCCCTATAGAATAAAGAGTGCTTGAAATTTGAAAATAGTTTTTTTTACTGGGTTATTTTGTTTAAAAATTAATTTGGTGTGTTTGGGATGATTTTTTTTTTTTTTTTATAAGGAAGTCGCTGCTGATCAAGGCCTGGTGGATAAGGATTAATGTATAAGGTGGTCACTGGGACAACAGCTTGGTGACCGTTGGTGAAAATTAGGTAGAATTTGATCATTCAAAGGCGGCAAGACATCAAAAACTTGTTTCTATTGAAGATGACCATGTGGTAGGAAAGCATGCCAGCAGAACAGAGTTCTACAGGCAAACAGTTCCAGGGAAGAAGTTTTGTTCATTTAGATGTAAGTACAGATAGAATATGGGAAATTGTTGATAATGATTGCAGCTAGACAAGTGTTTTTTGTGTAAGTTTGGCATGGAAGGAGGACCAGATGAGCACTTGCCATGAAAATAATGATAGAGCAGAGATGGGGTCACATTGTCTCTCCTGTAAGAAAGAGGTTGCAGGGAGGAGAAAAAGAAGCTGGATAGTGTGCCCTGAGCAGCTCCTACCTATATGTGGCAACAGTATGCAATTTTAGGGCGTATTTGGTTCTTGCATAGGTTAAAGAGCGATTGAATGATGCAATCATTTTTCCAGTGACCTTGGCAACAGATTTGATGCAAATCTTCCATTTCATGTGAAGTTCAGACCCAGACGAAAAGATCTTGGTCGTTGTCGGCCTCAAAGTTTTAACATAGATTTATTGACAAATGAACTTTGTCTGTAATTTGGAAGATCATTGAAGGAAGAGTTGTGCCCAGAATGGGTCCTTGAGGCACACCAGTGTTGATACTTTTAGCATCAGACTTCTACCCATCAAAGACTACTTGTATAAACCTATCAGTTGAAGACATTTTCAGATATTCCATAGCTGGATATCTTGTGAATAACTTTTGAAGTTAACTTTTGCCTTTGATGTTTTGCCTGTGAATAACTTTTGAAGTTAACAAATGCCTTTGATATTTCCGGGAGATAGATTCTCCGATCCTATGTGAAATTAGTCAGTAAATCTGCTAGTTGACAATTTCTCTATTTAGCATGGATTCAAACAACTTGTGATACACAGAAAACAAATGCACAAAACTCAATCTCTGGTGTTTTTAAATACTGGCCAGATTAACAAGCATTTCTCCTTTACACATCGATTGACCAGCTTTGCAAGAATGAGTAATTATTTTCCCGTTTCTGAGGATTGAGTGTTATTCTCACAAAGTTTCAGTCGATGTAACCTCCAACCTTCTTAGGATGTATCTTGTCAAACTTGGGAATCTGCACAGAATTTCAAACAGAACCCTTTATTTACTTCACGGGGGTAGCATGCTCTTGTTCTGTTAGCTATGACTGGATAGAGGTCCTAAGTAATTTGCAATTGTATTTCTTCAGTTGCATTCCACTGAAGATTGAACCTTCAACCTCCAAGATTAGTACAAATTTTAGGAACCTTAAATCTATTTTATTTCTAGATGTAAATATCACTATTACAACATATTATTACTTATATATATATATATATATATATATATATATATATAGTCCTCGCACGAAAGAGCAGGATACAAAATATTTTAAATAATAATAGAATAAGAATAACCAAGACTTTCGCTGGCGAGGACTACTATTGACCGTAACCAGTTATACAATCCTTTTGAAATTTTCATCTCTATTTTTATCGTTATGTACTGAATATTTGTTAATGAAACCTATATGAAATATGTTCCTTATTAAATTTTAAAGATTTTCTACATATGAAAACATTATCTTTCATCTAACAATTAATGATATAGATATAAAATTTTCAATGATTTTTTTTTAAGTGCAACAGAATGTACATTATATAAAATAAATCCAAGATAATTTTTTTATTCAATTTAAATTAAATTTTTATACCATTGTAAAATTTATAAAAGTACACTTTGAAGATAAATAAATTTCTAATTGAATCTTGTACCTTTATTTTTAAAGCCTATAGTAAAAACATTTTGTTTAACAATTTTCATGCCGTGGATGAAATGCTTTTCTAACTTGTATGTATATATATATATATATACTAGCGGGGGATACCCGGCGATGCCCGAGTGTCTTGAGGTAAATCAAAACTCGGGGAGGGGGGAGGGGTAAATAATAATAAAAAAACATGTTTTGGTAGGTGAGTATGAGGATCAAACCCGTACCCTTGAGTTGGAAATTAATGTGTGAAAAAAACAAAAAAAAAAACGTGCGACATTAACCATTGGGCCACCGCGACATACAACATAGACAGGTTTTAATTTATTTAACTATAAAAACAGGTGTGCGCAATAAAAGTTAACTCTGCTGCTTCCATTTGACCTAATTAAGAAGGTCAAATAGAAGTCACGCAGCGTTTGGGTTTGTTTACCCAAATTTGACCCCCCCCCCCCCAACAAATGTTGGGGAGGGGGAAAGCAGCTCCCAATTGTCCAGATTGAATAGCAATTGTATGATATACAACATTGATCAAAGCTGATTGCTTCTGGGCGTTTCCCGGCGTGATGCCTAGAAACCTTACTTAGCTTTGAATTAGTTTCGCTTTTTACATGAAAAAGCCGAATCAACACGTGAGAAGCCAAAATAGCAATAATTTTGTAAAAGTCGATGTAAATAAATCTAGACACGACGAACTTTCCTGAATCCTAGATATTATTATCTACGGCCTATATAAACACTTCTAAGCAATCGTAACGAACCCGGGAGCGTGTGCAAGAACAGCCTTTTGAAGACATACATGAAATGGTCACACACATTTTCCCTTTTATATATATACTAGCGGGGGGTACCCGGCGTTGCCCGGGTGTTTGTAGGTGTGTGTATTGAGGGGGGGGGGGGTAATTAACAATCCTGCTTAAATATTATAAAAAAGACGACGTAAAAAAAAAATCCAAAACAGAAAAAAAATGGCATAAATAAACCTGTGTATGGGGGGGGGTAAACTAAAGAATAAGCGAAGTAATAAAAAAAAAAAACGTTTGGTCGGGAGGAGGGATTGAACCCGGAAGCTTTGACGCAGAAGCCAATACCAAGTACTTAACGGTCTCGACCACGAGTGAGAGTAATTGATTAGCGTGTTAAGTTAAAGCTTATAAAGCTGAAAGAGGTTTGATTGACAGGACGACGCTAAATGAGGTCATCGCACGATCGTTATTTTTAGTTTTCACTTCACCCCAGATGATGGTGGGAAGGGGGGAAAGCAGAGCAAAAGCCGAGAAGCCAACGTTTTTCACTGTGTTTATACTATAATGCAGGATGAACCGGGCACAAAGCGAAATAGCGCGAATCTCATAAAAATCGATGTAAATAAATCTATACGCTACACGCTTTTCTAATTCCTAGATATTATAATATAGGACCCATATACACAGTTTTAAGCGATAGTAACGACCCCGGGAGCGCGTGCGAAAGAAGCCTTTTGAAGACATACACGAAATGGTCACACACATTTTGCCTTTTATATATATAGACTAGCGGGGGGTACCCGTCGATGCCCGGGCGTTTTGAGGTAAATGAAAACTGGGGGGGGGGGGTAAATAATTAAAAAAAAAAATGTTTTGGTAGGTGAGTATATGAGGATCGAACCCGTACTCTTGAGTTGGAAATTAATGTGTGAAAATAAAAAAAAAAGTGCTACGTTAACCATTGAGCCACGGCGACAGACAACGTTAAGCAAGTTTGAATTTATTTATTTAACTATAAAAACAGGCTTGCGCAATAAAAGTTAACTCTGCTGCTTCCATTTGACCTAATTAAGGTCAAATAGAAGTCACGCAGCGTTTGGGTTTGTTTACCCAAATTTGACTGTTTTTTTCCCCCCCCAAAAGATGTTGGGGAGGGGAAAGCAGTTCCCAATTGTCCAGATTGAATAGCAACTGTCTGATATACAAGATTGATCAAAGCTGATTGCTTCTGGACGTTTTTCCCGGCGCAATACAGAGAAGACGTCGTTTGAGTTTAGTTTCACATATTTATACTAAAAAGCCCAATCAACATGCGAGAAGCCAAAATAGCAATAATTTTGTAAAAGTCGACGTAAATAAATCTAGATGCAACGCGCTTTCCCAAACCGTACATATTATTATTTAGGACCCATATAAACAGTTGTAAGCTATCGTAACAACCTCGGAACCGTGTGCGAGAAAAGCCTTTGCCAGACATACACGAAATGGTCACAAACATTTTGCCTTTTATATATATATATATATATATATATATATATATATATATATATATACACTAGTGAGGGGTACCCAGCGTTGCCCGGGTGTGTTTCAGGGTATGTGAAAAAAAAACGAAGCCTTCACGACGCGCAGTTGGAAAATAGTAAAGTGTTAAATAAAAAAAAAAACAACAGGTGCACGTTTTTGATTGACGTGACGGCAATAGGTATTCAGCAGTAAGCATTTTGTGCGGAACAGTTTTGAATGAGGTGAATAAATCGGTTTGTTTGTTTTTAAAGACCCACTCCCTGTTTATTAGGAGGAGCGAAATGAAAGCTACAGTCTGATATGGCGAAGTCGACATTGAACAAATGTTACTTAGCTCTCTTGAGACAACTGGCTTTCGGCCTGTGATTAGAGTCAAGTTTCGCTTTTTTTTTTATACCGAATGTAACGCGTGTCGATGCGGGAAATGTGAAATAATTAACGTTTGAAAGTCAATAAAATTAAATAGACAGGCGAGCTCCGTGGGTAACTCTGAGATATTACAATTTATAGATGATATAAAAAGTTTTAAGAAGTCGTGAACCGAGCAAGTGCTTCTCTGAAAGAAGCCTTTCGTGGACATCGAGGAAAAGCGTACATTCATACATACATACATTTTCGCTTATATATATATATATATATATATATATATATATATATATATTACCAGTTCCCATATTGTGTGAAATTCTATGCTAGGTCTACTTAGTTATTGATCATCACCCAAAATGAGCTTTTTTTTTTTTTGTCACTCACTACTTATCAAGACCTAGAGACCACTCGAGGATAAGGGTTAATGAATGTAAGGTGGTCAGTGTGACAACAGCTCAGTGATAGATTTTGGTGGGAATTGGGAAGAATTGGATTCTTTTAAAGAGATGAAATAGCAAGAACTTAGTAATTGTCTGTATTTTTGAGATGAGGTGTTTTCATTGATTGAGGTTGTCAGACATCTTACTCTTTTCTATAATTCTATTGCCTTGATTGCTGGCAGGCTTAAAGGCGAATTTAGTTGCAAAACAATTATTACGTTTAAAGCCGTTAAAGTCATGGTTTCTATCAGTAATGGTGGCAGCACATTCAAAGGTGTATCATGGCTGGCTCTTTGATTTCACTTGAAATATCTTGGAGGGTATGTAGTTGTCTATGCCGATGGTTATTCAGTCAGTTAAGTCAGACACTATAGTGGTCGCATTCTTTCTGAACATAGAGCGTAGAGGCAGTTCCGATATGAATGTTTAGAAACTGTCCCAGTCAGACATCAGCTATCAATACTTTGATGGATAAGAATATTTGGGGTTCCATTGTACTTTGTTTTTTTTTATCTTTATTGAAACCATTGAATGATTAGAAGATCCTAGTAGAGACAGAACTGAGGATGAGTACAGTTCAGCGCATGTTTTAGAAAGAAATCTATTTGCAAATTGTCAACATCTTCGTTCACAATTTGTGTAAGGTCATAAGCAAGGGAGAAATCATGGCAGAACCTCCCTTCGTCATCTGTTTTGAATAGACTAGCCATTAAACATTGAAATCTTCAGAGACATGAATGTTGGCTGAGGGATGAGCAGACAATATGATAAATTTGCTTAGCAATACTCTCAAAGATAGTTACTCCGTCATTGTGGGGTCAGTAGAGAGAAAACATAAATGCTGTGCTGTGAGTAAGCACTACTCTAAAGCACATCTAGTGATATCTGAGGTTTTCTTTGGAGATGTCCCTGCTTCAGGGAAAGCTATCCTTAATATAGGCACATATTCCATGTTCATGACGATTTTGAATGTTTGGATGTGAAGTTAAAATATCCTTTGATCGAGAAATTGGCTAAAGAAACAGTTGAACTTATGCCAGTTTCGCACAAGAACAATAGATCAGGTTTGGTCTCTCATAATTCGATTTCAACTTTTGGAAAGTTGGAATGTAGACCCCTGATGTTAGAGAAGCAGGCCCTGTAATGGGGGTCTACGTTAGAGATGAGGGTTCTGGGGGTTTTCTTTTGTTTTGTTTTTTTTTGTTTTTTTTATTGGTGTTTATAGTTCACGAAGTTGTTGAGCACAAGGCAGAGGAGAAGTGGAAGAAAGGATAACAAAGGAGAAAGTGGAGAAGAAAAACTTGTGAACCATGAAAAGAAAAAGTCGTAGCAGTTCCCACTAATATGGCATCGAGGGGCCCTACTGGAAACTACTGCATGATCCAGACTCCATTCACCAACTGGCAATGCAGCAGCCCTGATATTATGCACCTGCTTATAGGATGGCCTTCTCTTTGACTATCAGGTTGATAATGTCAGCCTTGTCAAACGTTTACCATCAGCACCCTTATTAGTGATATAATAAGAGTAGAATAGGAAAAGTTTAGTCAGCTTTGGTTATTACTCACGGAAAACTACCAACCAGGTATACAGCGTTCTCTTCCCTTTTTGTTAGAAACGTCGCTCATTTGTTGTAGATAAGAACTGAGAGACAAAACGGGGAAAACAATAGTTTCTGGACTGCAGAAAATGTGTTCAGTTAATTTTTTTACTCTTTAAAAAGAAAAAAAAAATTATTGTACTTAGAATAAGTTCAAAACTGCTGTTTTAAAGGAGAGTTTTAAGATCGGTTCTCCTCTCCTGAGATCATGTAGACTACAGGACCTAAAGGAGGAGGCAATTTACTTTTTTTCTTAATTAAGAATTTTACGCTTCCATTCTTAGATATGCAAGAATAAAAAAAATAATTCAGTAAATAACATAAAAAAAATAAGTATATTAAATACATGAAAGAAGCAGAAAACAGTTAATATGTAAAGAAAAAAACTGAAAAGGAAAACTCATGAATTTTATAAAAAAAAAAAGTGATATGTCAATGGTTTTTCAACATGTTTACTCGCACTAAAAACAAACTACAAAGTTTAGTGCACAATATGTCTCACCTTTGTATGGTTTTCCATATTTACATGGGATCTCATGCACACAGTTCTGAGTCATGATTTTTCTTCTGTAAAGGACTCGACTTGCACAAGCTGTTTCCAGAGAGTCAAATTGCTCCTGAATACTGTCTTAATATTATATGAATAAGATTCTTTCATGTTTTCGACAAACCCTTCATTAACTAGACAGAAAATGTGTTGGAATCTATTATCTCTGAAAATTTTTTTTTTTTTTTTTTTCCCAAAAAACTTCAAATTTGAATTTTTTTTATTCATTGTTTAGACCTCAAACTTTTTTTTCTTCTTCTTCAAGCAGAAAATCAGAATTTTTCATTTTTGTCAATAATATGGTCTAAAATTGATTCTGAATTTTGTAAAAGACAGGTTGAAAATCTTACAGTACTCCTCTTTACTCATAATGTCTTAGATTTATGGATTTAAACTGTAAAAAAAGTTTTATATGCTAATATTATATTTTATGTATCTTAATCCTTAGTTTTGGTTGAAATCTTAGGATTGCAACATTCATTCATGTGAATGATCAAATTGAAAAGGTCATTTTGTTTAAAGAAAAGAGCTTGTGATTTACATTTTGTGGGACATTATTTCAAGTTTATACAAGTTTATAAATCTGATTCATTTAGTTATATTTGGTGTTTTGAAAAAGAAAAAATAAATCCAAAGACTTACACCTCTCCCGAAAACACACACACACACACACACACACACACACACACACACACACACACACACACACACACACATAATGAAAACCAATCAAAATTGATATCTATTTATAGAGGGCTCCTTTTGGCTAGTACCATTCCACAATCTGTATCTGTAAATAGATTAGTGGAATGTTAGATAAGTCATGTGTGTTGAACTGTTAGAATGGCCAGTCAGACTAAAGTCTTTACTGTTTTATCAGTAACAAGAATTCTTCTATTCCAACCTTCTTTGCTGTGCGGTTTGATAACATTATATTCACTGGCCGCAAATGAATGCACAGCATAACTTTAAATGAAGATACTGGTTCTCTTGTTACTGGCGCCAACCTGCTTTGCATTTTTAATATACTAATGCTTCATTAATAGAAGAGGTGATTTCTTGAATATTGACTCTTGTGACCTCTCTATATGTCATTTTATAGAATTTTTATCATGCACTTCAATTTTTTACTTTTGGGAAGAATTTGAAAAATCTTAAATTTTAGTCCCAGACTAATTTGAGCAGAAAATTCTTTTATGAATGTTTTATGAATTAATTTGGATAATTACCTATCCATTCTCAAAATGAGAATTTAATTTTGTTAAATTCAGAGTTCATGTGAAACAGATTGCAAGATAAATTTATTAATAGCATAGTTAAGGATCGTACATCAATGTGGGATAAGTTATCCAAAATTGATTTAACTGGTTTAGTCGTGCAGCAGATGTTTTCAGAAGATCCAAGTAAATTGGTCTTAATAGGGATAGGTTATCTCTAAAAAGCGAGTAAACCTGAAAGGAATTAAAAATATTTGATACTTGAAGACCGTTAAGACAACGCAGGAGTGAAAGAAAATTGTGAAGATAACTAAACAAGTGTTGCCCTTAATTTACAACATTTAAAAAAATTCTCAACAAATCTATTTGGGGGAACAGATGGTGTTTATCTTTGTATTCATGCCATTTTGCTTCTCATTATGTTCACGTGCAAAAGTGTCATGTGATTAACACATCTTTTATTCTTTGCATAATTGTTTGTGTGAGAAGAGATAATCATCAACTGGAATTGAACATTAATTCCTCGTTATGTAAATAACAAATTCTTCAGAGAATATTTCGGTTAGAGGCTGTTGTGATACTGTAAAACTGCCCAATCCCTTCCATAAAGAGTTTGCTCTCAGAAAATTCATGCAAAAAAAAAACAAAAAAAAAAGAAAAAAAAACAAAGTAAACTTAAACGTCAAATAGAAAAGAGATAAAAACATGGTGAATGCATCAAAAAGATGTCTACACACATTGAACAATACTACAATAATAAAAAATATGGTTTTGTGAGAATATTATCCAGAGCATTCGTTTTTAGTGGGATAATTTAAATTTGAGTTCTAATGATGACAGTCTGATTAAACTTTAAAAGAAATTCATTATATAAAATGTAACTGGGAGTATGGAAAATGCAGTTGAAGTGCAACAGCTTCATTGTTTGGACCAAAATCGACATTATTTTGAGAACAGGCATGACAATACATGATATTTGTAAATTCTTTATGATGTGTATATACTTGTTGAGGCAAATTGGTGAAAGAAAAATTAAATCCAAAATAGGATTTGAACCTGCAATTAAAAATTGGGGCCATTTTAAGTAGCAGCAATGAAAGTATTTAAAATATCTCAATGACATACATAGAGCTTGATAATTTAAGAAAAAGTCTTAATAAAAAAAAAAATTAAAAAAAATGGATGTGACTTATACGAACGATTAGGTATTTTCTACTTATTTTAGAATTTAATGTGACAGATAAATTTTGCCTATAAATTTAACAATTTTACATTACCCCTTAGCATTTTAGGGCAGTTAACCAATATGTATTTTATATGCCAGGAAAAGTTTTTTTTTTTTAATTTTTTATTTATTTTTTTATTTTACTAACTTGTCAGTATTAAAAATATGGGAAAGGGTGCTAGCTGCTCTAAAAAGCTAGAATGGCCAGGAAATGGGAGATCATTTCACATTAAATTTATATGCGAAACTGATTTCCCCACTCTACATTTTCTTGGATTTTTTCCCCACTAAGTTAGTACTAAGTTAGTGTTTTCACACTTAATAGCCTAAAAAAAAAGATTTTTTTTTTTTTTTTTTTTTTTTCCAATTGACAGAAAGTAATTTTTGACTACAATTAAAGTTTGAATGTTGTAAACCTAAGGGAAAAATGTATTTCTTGAGTAACTATTTTATAAAAGAAGCACAAACCCATGAACCTTTCAATAATCAATATTTTAATATATTTTCTGATAACAAAATAGTTCTAAACATTTAAGGACATTATCAATATTCATAATCTCAGTTTTTCAAATTCATTCTGGAATGCAAATTAATAAAAATCACTAGTCTTGTTTTAAGTAAATCTACTTATACTATAACTATACTGTCAACAATAGTCAAATTTGTTGAAACGGAAACTTTTTTCAGATAGGGTCATTAAAATGGCTACTGTGAAAAGACAAAACATACTATTATAATTTTAATGCATAAAAATGGTAAAAGGATTAATTTTTACTTGTTAGTTTTTTTTTTTTTTTTTTTTAATTCATGTTCACCCCAAACAAAGCATATCACCACTAAGAAGCTACTATTTGGGACCGTGCCTAGGAAATATTAACAAGATGTTGGTTTATATTACATTTAAACTTCTGCATATCAGTATAGCCAGGGAAGCTGGTAGCAGGAAAGGAATTTCAAAGTTTAGCTGTTCGAGGGAAGAAACTGTTAGAATAGAAAGCTTTCTGGCATTTAGGGACCTCAACAGTGAAGGGGTGAGATTTTGTTGCTAAGCGGATTGGTCAAGGATATGTATGTTGAGGGGACACAAGGGCAACAATTTCATCAGCACACATTAAATTTAAAATATTTGTAAAACAGGCACAGATGGAACATTGCGGCAATGGGGCGGGGGTTGGAGCTTAGTTGATAAAGTGAGACCTATTAGATTGAAAACTCTTTTGGATCCTATCCGAGAGGGAGAGCCTAGCAGTAGATGCACCAGCCCAGATGTGGCAACACTACTCCAACAATACTCCATGCGAATGGTGGCCTTGTAGAGGTGCAGGATACTCTCAGGTGTGAGTAGGTTTCTAGCTCGAAAGAGAGAACCCAACAGCAGCCTTCGCAATGTCCTCTATGTATTTGTTCCCGTTCATATTGCCCACAAATGTTCGACTGAGGAGTTTGAAGGAAGAATTCTCGGGTAAGTTGCTATTTGTCATGAATATAGGTGGTTGGAAAGGTATCTTGTAATTGTTAAAAGAGTTGAGATACAAAATATGTTCATTAGAAAATATTCAATACTGATGTTGAAGTGTTAAACATAACAAAAAAAAATTCTTTTTTTTTTCTTTGTACCCACACCATAATATTTAGAGCAGAGCAAACTTTAACAAAAATTGCAAAAATGACCCGTTAGTGATAACATTTTTATTACTTGCTTAAAACTTTTCCTATATATCATTAGTTTTTATACATGTCAAAGAATGGTGGTATTTTGAGAACTTGAAATATTTTAGTTTTTAAAATATAACTATTTTTGTAGAATTCTGTTGAAATCTCTATTGATCCAAAACGTTCTTATGGTCGATAGGTCTTGCTATTTTAAACAAGTTTTGTCAATTGGATCTATTGTTATTCAAGTTAAAATGTTAAATACACTAAAATCTCTTATAATTTCTGATGGTAAAATTGGTTTGGAGATAAAATCACTTAAAAAAAATAAAAATAAAAAAGAATAGAAACTAGAAAAGAAAAATATATTTGGATTGTTCAAGCTACTATTCTCATCTTGGTTGTTATTATTTATGTAACCTTTGACCTTTAGGTTGATTTTTGAGCTTAGGAACCTAGTTAAGCATGAAAATCTGTAAGGAATTTTGAAATGAATCCAAGTTACAAAAGATGCACGTGAAAAATGTTGCCTGAAACACTATGGACATAACAAGATGAAAAAAATACAAATTATATCAATTATCATGACAGAAAATTCAAATGAGAAAATTATTAACCCTCACTTTCAATAAATTCAAATATATTTAAGTTTCTTAAAAAAAAAAAAAAAAACTTTGAATTTTCCTCCTACTGGTATGGTTAAATCTCCTTCAACCAAAAGTGATTGATACTGTCAAGTGGCAAGATACATGTTAGCATTAAACGTCAGACTGTTTTACATCTACTCACTGTACATGTTGATAACCAGATTGAATTAATAACACTAAGATTAAAGCATCGATTGAGTAATTTGCAGAAATAAAGGGTACACCTATTCATTTGTGTATAGTCATTTATATTGTCATCTTTGTGAGTAATTTTACATTACGACCTGCACCTTTTTCTGCTTGTCTATTTTCATGTTAACATAACAAAAAATATCTTCTGATGTAGTATTTAGGGGTGTGAGTGTTCCAGGCTCCCAGGTGGGTAGCACCTGACAGTGTCTCACACTTTTCATGCAGTCTAATCTGAATGGTTGATATCTGTCAACTTGTATATAGTCATATTGCTTTTTCATCACTGGAGCCAGGTCTTTCTTGGTCTACCGCGTTCCTTAGTGGGTTGATGCAAGACAGGGCATGCTGTACATGACCAAACCACTTGACATGACATCTGTTATCGCACTGATACTAAGTTTCTGATGCAGCACGATTGATAGAATCCTTTCTACTAGTTTGCAAACACATCCATCTAATCGTGACACGGCTGTTATGCTGACTCCATTGTAGGTCAGAGTTGTTGAAACTCATTTTGCACTGCTGGGCAAGATGGCAGGACGAATACGGGTTGAAAAGACTGGATCTTGAATTAAATGTATCCATGCAATTTATTGAAGAAAAAGTGCACAACCATAACTAAATCTGTTACATATGTCATTATAATGAATGTATATGAAGATGAGGAGCATTTTTTGACAATCACAGGACTGAATCTGACAATTTTTTTAGTTTTAGTTTTAATTCTTTCAAAATTTAATTCTGAAATTTAGTTGCTAATTTATTGAATAATTATGTAATGAATGTAATGTAGTTATGTAGCTGCAAAGTTTTAAATTTTATTCCTATTTTTTCTGTTAAAACATGCAAAAATTGTTGGCTAGCGTTTCAAAGCCAGGCAGAGTCGGGGCTCAAGGATGATTGCTAAAAAACTGAAAAAAGGATAATATGAACATGACAGGAATGTTTGTTTTTTTTTCTGTTGAAGATATCAATTTCTTTAAATTTTATTTGAATGCTTTGTTGCAGTTTTTTTTTTTTTTTTTTTTTTTTTTTTTTGTGAAATATAGAAATGGAAATTTACCAAACATGGAAACAAAATTTAAAATTCGATTATCATTATGATGGTAACCTATTTTCAAATTTTTTTAACCTTTTTCTAAATGATGACATAAATGAAAACTCATGCATAAGAACACCTATCCATTAACATGAATTATAAGTGTTCTGCCTAATTAAACTGGAGCAATCTTGTAATTAAGCCAGTTCCGAATCGTCTAAATTCTTGTCATGTTTTCTCTATAAACATAAAACCAGGCATATTATACCAAACATAATCTAGCCACTTTCTAAAACAAATTCTGACAACAAATTAAGATGGAATTATTAATAAACTGTTCGAAATAAAACAGATACGATTCTTTTAGTTACTTAAACTTGATTTGTCTTCTGAACAAGGTCATGGAATCGTTGACTTGGATTCCAACAACTAAAAAGTTAAATGACCAAACTCCGGCCTATGAAATCTTTCACTTGTTAGAATTTATATATTCTGTATTATAGTTTTCATTAAAAAATTTTTTTAACTTTTTAATCATACTATTGAATATTTCTACCACATTCTCTGTTGCCAACGAGTTGAGTGTTCCTGATTACAATTCCAAATTGTCACCTTTTTTTGTAGATAATTAATAAAAAAATATTTTCCAACACCTGCAGATTTCTTTCCCATAGGTTGTGATGAATAAAAATTCATTTGAAGTTTGATATTTCAATCGCATATAGCACTGTGCTACTTTGCCATTTTTCTCTGTTTCTATCACGACTCTTTCTTCTTCCACAGTTCCCATTTCCAATGTCTCTAATGTCTGCCTTTTATGAAGTCATTACAATTATGACATACTCAACCTTTCATTTTCTCTTTTCTGTCTCTAATTACATCATCAAGGATGGGATTGAGGCTGATATTCAACTTAACATTTTTAAGTGATGTCAGTTGATCGTAGGTGTGATATTTTCTCTATTTTAAAACATTAATGATGAATTGCAGTTTATTTTAAAACCAATTCAGTGGGCTGGCAAGCAGACATGGATTTTTAGCAACTTCCTGAAATCATTATGAAACCCATATATTTGAATAGCTCAGTCTGTGGTTGCAAAAAAATGAGCTCTTCTAACTTCAATTATTTCTCAAGATATGCCTGTTTGAAGTTCGCAAATTTTGAATTTTTGCGAAATTGCGACTACAATTACTAAGGAGTAAATTTGGGTACACCTGAAGAATTGTTCAAAATTTCTTCCAGAAACCCTTAAATATGTCCTATAAGCCCCTTAATGCCAGATTCCCTAAATTTACTTCATTATAAAAAATAGAACATATGAACAACTTTTTGACCTGTTTTTTTTTGGGGGGGGGGGGGGAATTTACCATAAAAATGAGCATTTTTTCCATTAAAAAAAGCCCAAAATTTACCCCTGGTTGGTATATTTTAATGAAAGATGACAAAAACGCCCTGAGATGAAATTTCTCATGCTTTACAAATAAGAATCTTGACATAGAAAGCTATCATGATCCAATTGGGTGGAAAAATTCGCTCTCTGGAACTATTTTAATTCTAACATGCTGAAAAAATTTGAACTTGCCCATTTTTCCGTAATTTTGGACAATCTACAATGACCGTTGGAACCATAAATCCAGATAATTCTTGTCATTCTTACTCAAATGTCATCATCCAGACCACTTTTCCTGTTTTTAGGATGCAGAATCCAAATCTGGCATCAGAAAACCGTGAAACTGCACTGTTTTCTGGAAAATCCTGATTTTTACCCTTTTTTTTTTTTTTTTTTTTTTTCAAATATTTCCATTTTTCTCATTTTTAATTTTTCAACATCTCGCATTTTATTTTCTCACATTTTCTTTTCTTTTCGATTCACAATCATAATGAATAACATGATAAACATTGGTCTCATTGAGAGTTTCAAAAACTGCAAGAGATCACGATTCAACAAAGAGCCAGACTTCGATGAAGTTGTGAAACAGGTCTCATCCAAGCTAGAGGTCCCATCTAGTGATAAACTTCTGGCATCAAAGTTGTGTTCAAAGACTTTCAGCAGCAACAAAACAAGAATCATTCAGTGCTCAGTTCATCCAGGTCACTTGATGAGAAGGTAGTGTTCCAACGTTGCTATGTACCGAAGGCAAAGCGTCTCCTGGAGGAAGTCAGTGACCGTCAACAATGCTGACAACTGAGCAACTATATGAATTCGACCAAAGCTGCTGCTCAGGCACAGAACACTTCCCCCACCAAAATGTTTGCCTTTGGTCTGAAGAACAAATACCTTCAAAACAAAGAGGTTGCTAAAGTGGGATACTCTATCCAAGACACGTTTCATTGGAGGTTGCATCTGCCATCTACGAGAGTGGCAAAATGACCAAACGGATTTACACAGACATTCGTTTATTCCTGAAAGATGCTGGAGTTGATGTTCTTCCATCGTATGACAAACTGTTGAAATTTAAGGAGTGGAGGCCAACAGTACAAAAACTTGCAACTCCATACAATGGTGTGAAATACCAATTCCTCCAGTGCTTGCAACTTACGTCTGCTCAATTGGTTGCATCACTTCAGTTGCCCGTATTCTACAACCTCAACAAGATCCAACCGAAAACTGCTCACCCAAGGAATTGATAATGAATTAAGAGCCAAGATTGATCAACTGGTACTGCACATGGCTGTCATTTTAACCATCATCAACTCCGATAGAAAAGTGAAAATTGACGAGTTCAAAGAATTTTGTCACACTACATATCTCCATGTTGGTTCAATTCCATGGATTGATATCACTCCAAGTGCTCATGTTGTTTTAAGGCACAGTGCTGAGTTAATTGCAGAAAATGGCAACATTAGTTTGCTCAACTATACAGAATCTGGCATTGAGGCAACTAAGTTCCTATGTCAGTATCAGATAAACAAGTCTCGAAAGACAAACCAAGTTGACAATTTATCAGATTGTATTAAGACTCTGAGACGAGTGATCCCATTGTTATGAAGACAAGAGAACGTTTAAACTGTAGACATTACAAGTCATTAGGTCACAGCATTAGAAGTTGTGAGCAACTTAAAACTGCAATTCATGGTTGCAAAAGTGAATATGAGTTTTTGTTGTGCTTTTTGATGATGATGATGCAGGTTGAGTTATCTGATACATTGAATTAGTTTTTTCGTTATGTAACCTTTTAGTAGTGTAATTTCTCATTCTAACTGAATATTTGAAAAGCTTGTTTCATGCAGTATCAAGTGGAGGTCTCATTTGTCTTAGCTTGAACAGTTTTAAAGATACAGGCATTTAAAGTTTGTCCCTAAATGTCTAGATTTTGTCTGTTAGCAAATTTGTTTTGGTCCATGGACTCTTACAAAGAACAGTATTTATATTGAATATCAGCTTTCCAACATCCTATCATGGTATACCACCCTATTTGATGTCAAAAATGAACTCAAAGAGCTAAAAAAAACATAACCACTTACATTATAGGTATACATAGGTAAATGTCTGCTTGATCCCCCCCCCCCCAAAAAAAAAAATTAAGCCCACTGTGCAACTATGGTTTTTCCATAAATGTATATTTTATATTTATCAAAATTAAAAAAAAAAAAAAGAAAATGTACATATGCAAATTAGTCATCAAGTTTTGTCTAAATGGCGTTGCTTTTAAATTTCCCACAAAGGCAAATTAGACACAAGGTCGTTTTTATTGGGGGGGGGGGGGGATAACCAGCTCCTCCAAAAAAAAAAGGGGGTATTCTGGCAGTATCCAAATAAATAGTAATTGTCTCAGTATGAAGGGTTTCCCTTACATTGACCAAGGACCAATTACAGAACAGATACTACGAAGGTCAAACAGTTCTGTTCCAATAGTTTCGCTTTAGTTATACGAAAAAGAAAAAGACAACGGCACAGTGGAAATTTTTTTTTAACTCGATAAAAAAAAAAAAAAAGACAATGTCCGTTTGCGAATATGAGATATTACGATCTGGAACGTACATGAAAACTCAATGCAAAAAGCCGTTCCTGGACATACACAAACGCTCATGCCCATTTTGCCCTTTATATATATATATATATATATATATATATATATATATATATATAATTAGATAATGCAATATTTTTCATTGTTAAAAATACAAAGTCACATGCAAACTCAAGAGAAATATAATATTGAATATATATAACAAGAGCTAAGGCATTGCATTTTGTTAAAAATAAAAATATTTGTTTAATTTTTTGTATAAAATGCCCTCACCAAGATTAAGACAATTTTCTTTTTTTTTTTTTTTTTTCCTTGACATATTTGTTGCTTTCAGAAATCCCTTTGTTAATGATGCTAGTTCCAATATATAATCAGCTCATCTCCCTGGCAGTTGGATATGGTGAACTCTCACACATTAGCAGGAAGACTTAGATTGAATAACTCTGTCCTAACCTGTAACACCATAATACATATTAAGTTTCATAAGTTTAACTTTTGGGGCACAAGGATGTATCGAACGGTGATTGATGGGAGAGAATGTAAGTAAAATGATATTGAAATAAATTCATGTAGATTAATAATCATCAATGCTAATCTTAACGGTCATCTGGTGTAGCCTATGCATTTCTATTTACAGATTTTAATATTTCTACAATTTTTATGAAAAAGTAAAATATTTCCTCTTGATGGACATCAAGCACCTCTATCAGACTAATCGAAGAAAACTTTTTTTTTAGATATAGGTTCCTTGGACATGAATCAAACTTTTTGACTTGGGCCTAAAAGGGGTCAAAATTGAGATAAAAGTTTTAAAAAATTTGACCTCTCAGACAATGTTTGGTCTAAACATTTTAAATTTTACATAGTGTATTCAGACATAGGGCAAGCTTTTTAATCAGTTTTTGGCCGAAAATTTGGCTGCCAAGGGGTCAAAGTAAATGAGATTTTACTTTTGCGGTCTCTAGCAAACTATTCAGCCAATTTTGTGTCTAAACATTTGAAATTTTACATAAAGGGTATTCAAACATGCAACAAGCTTTTTAATCAGTTTTTAGGTGAGAATTTGGCTGGCAAAAGGTCAAAGTTGAAAGAGTTGACTTTTGCAGACTCTGCCAATTTTGGGTCCTAAACACTTGAAATTTTAAGTGTAGGTTACGTGGACAGGAGTCAAACTGTTTAATATATATATATATATATATATATATATATATATCATTCAGACCTGGTAGTGTTTGACTAGATGGTTAAATGGCAGTTTTAGTCATTTAGAACTGCTTTAAAGCTTCATTGCTCACTCATTTTTTGACCAAATTTCAAACAATTATTACAATTTATGGATCACCTTCTCAGCTATATTGTGAAAAAAAATTTTTTTTCAATTATCGTTCAGTAAAACAAGTTATGATGAATTTTCTGATGTTCAAAATTGTAAAAATCTGTAAGGAGGTGAGTAACGTTTTTTATGACTGGTTTCCATTGCAACCACGTTGCTTCAGTGACTATTGTTGCTACTAATTGGAAAAGAGAAGTAACAAATGAAACAATGAAAGCATGAAATTGAGATAATTGGGGGGGGGGGATTTTATTGAAAGCAGACAAGTGCCGTACATTGTTATTACATATGTGTTTATAGGGGCAAAAAAATAAGACTGAAATTAAACAAAGAACAAGTGAATTTATTAAAAGCTTGGAAAAATCATGGATTACAATAGAAAAATGCGAGCATGAAAAGTAATATGGTTAAGCTTTAAACATGGAAAAGTAAAGAACTAGTTGTTAAAACTGGAAAAGAAAAGGACAATATTCTAATAAAAAATGAATTTATAACATTATATAATGAATTCTGTTTTCTATTGTAATACATATGCACATAAAGTTATGAACAGTACATAGGGTCCAAGCAAAGCTGGGCTGAACTGTGAGTGTTCTATAAAACAAAAATCTAAAACTTAAGAGTTTAATTCCAAATTTCAAGGTTATCAACTAAGATGATACAACAGGCATTGATGAAAACAGCCTGGAACATGTAATGGTAATCACCGGAAGTTCCCAGACAATTTCTTCCACACACACACACTGTATAGAAGCTTGCACTAAATTATATTTTTCATAAGTTGTTTTTCTAGGCATTATTTTTGTAATGAATTTTGTCTGTGAAATATTGCAGCTTTGTAAATATTTTTCAAAATACTTAATGTCAGACTTTGTTACTCTCTTTGGCATCCTAACAATCTTTGGTACTAATCTCTTTCCTCTCTGTTTCTTGCAGGTTTTCGATAATTATGCAGTTACTGTTATGATTGGTGGTGAACCTTACACACTGGGATTGTTTGATACAGCAGGGCAGGAAGATTATGATAGACTTAGACCTCTCAGCTATCCACAGACAGATGTATTCTTGGTTTGTTTTTCCGTAGTATCCCCATCTTCATTTGAGAACGTTAGAGAAAAGGTATGTTTATCTTGCGTTCATTTTTTCATCGATTTTGCTAGTTCTTTATTATATTACCTATATTATTACTCTTCAATTTATAATTTAGAAGTCAGCAAGCTAAGAGTGATGTGGGATGCTGATTACATGATGAATACAGGGAGGGAGGAAACTGGCCACACCATATCAAGCTTTATGTGCAAGCCAAAGAGCCAAAAAAAGTGAACGTTAAATGATGCTTGAAACATAATTTCAAAAATTTGTTTTAGTTTACGCTGTTATTGTTTTTTGTTTTTTTTTGTTTTGTTTTTTTTTATAAAAAAAATTCTGTGTATAAATATCAAACTGTTGTATTGAGAAAAACGTGATGTTTTAGTTTTAATATAAAAGAATAAAACAGTAATTAGAAGGGTGTAGTTTGAGAGTAAATTTGAATGCTAGATTTAACTCTAATAATAATATTCAAAGACAGATAAAATGATTGAATGATTATTTTATTGGTCCCCCGATTTATCGGAGAGAGAGACCTATATTTTCTGTGGTGTGTGTTAGTCCGGATGATTGCCAGATAACTGTCCATTAGTTTTTCCTGAAATTTTGCCACAAATTGTATTTTATTAAATAGATGTGCACAATAAAAAAAATCTTTTTGCAAAAATTCCCATTGTGTCCCCAGGGGCTCAAAAGAGGTAAAAAATGCCCAAAAATGACACTTTGATTGATCCATTAGATTTTCCTGAAACTTGTCCAAAATGTAGAGGCCATTGTTCTTAATATAAATTCAGTATGGGTGACCCTGGCAAAATTCTGGTTCACATCTCTTGGACTTTTAGGGCTAAAAAAAACCTGCCTTTTTGGAGCTTTCTTCCATATTACTCAAAAACTTTATGTATGTTTATATAGTGGTTTTCCATGGTGCTGAATTCAAATATACCTCTTAAGGCGTGAAACTGCACTGTTTGTCCATTTTCACTGGGATTCGGCGTTCCCAGAAGCTTAAAAGGGGTCACAAATGCCCCCAAATTGCAAAAAATGACACTTTTTACCCCATAACTTTTCCCTATCCATTAGATTTTTCTGAAACTTGATGAAAATGTGAAGGCAATGTTGGCCCTTCACACTTCTCACATTCATAATTTTTCCATTATTTTTTGTGGCGTCTTCTCACATGCAGCAGCAGAGGATGACCACGCATGCATGGCTTGATTTAAATGAAACCAATATTATTCACAACATCTACTCCATCCTTAACATCCGCTGTCAGCAGAAAGTTAATAGTAATCTGTATCATTAGCCATGCAATGAAGAGGATTAGAATTTAGTAAAAGAATGTTTTAAATTTTAACTTTCAATAACCTTTTTAAGGTCAATTGGGTAATCTCATTTTTTGAAGTGGGCCTGATAGCACAGATATAAACGAATGTTCCAGCATATTATACAGGTTACTGTTTGTTATAACTATTGCTAAACTTTGATGCTATTTGATGCACTAGTGTTGCTGCAGTGAGTAATTTTTGTATATAAAATTTTTGCTCATAAAAAAATCTTGGTCTCTGTATTGTCTGATCTTGTTGGTAACAATCTACGTACGTTCCAACCTTCCAGAAGTTGAAACCCAATTACAGGAGACAAAACCAGACATATTCTTCCTAAGCTAAACTGGCATGGGGCCAATCACTTCCCTAGACGAGTTCATAATTAAAGGATACTCTAACTTAATATCTAAATCTGACCCCCAAGATCGCCATGGGCATGGAACATGTGCCTACATACAAGATGGCTTTCCATGGGGTAGGGATATCTCCAGAGAAGACCCTGTGCTTCTGAGTTGCATTTGCTTACACCATCGCATTTATATTTACCCTCTATCGCCCTCACAACAGCGGCGTTACTATCTTTAAGAGTATATCTGAGAAAATTCACCACATCCTGTCTGCTCATCTTTCGGCTAACATCCACATTTGTGGTGACTTCAATGTCCACAATGTGAAATGGCTGACCCACTCGAACAAGACAGATAAGGGGAGATTCTGTTATGATTTCGCCATTGCCTATGACCTCACCCAGATTGTTCACAAACCCACCCGTGTGCCCGATACTTCTGGTCAGTACACAAGCCTTCTAGACCTTTTTCTCACAACTTCCCCTGAGCTATGTTCATGTTCCGTTCTGTCTCCTCTGTAATGTAATCCCCCATTGAGGAGCGTTAGAACTACGCTGAGGTAGCTTTGTATTCCCGGGTGACACCAGATAACCCAAGGATTTAAGATAGAGAAGATAAATATATATATTTTATTTCATGTCAAAATATTAATAGATATTGTTTGAAAACCAGAGAAATATATTTTTACGGCTAAAAGTTGACAGCAGGAAATTTCACTTAGAACCTTGTCTGGCCTTAAATGAACTCAGGGTCGGATGTCAGAATTGACACCTGGCCTGGAGAATGAGTAATTTAGATTTCAGTGTGGGAATTGTACCCACGCAAAACCCTAAAAGCTTTCAATTTCGTGGCAAAATCTTATTGGCTGGGGAGAATTTCTACCCCATCCACATGCCTTACTATATATACGACTGTCATGCGAAAATTAGACAGTTGAGTCGCAGAGTGAGTGGAGAGTTTCAAAGCAGATTGCTTGTTGAATCTGAGAAGAGACGTGACCCCTCCCCACCTCATCCATCAGTCTGTCACTGTCTGAAGAGATTTGAGACTTTGAAAAGAGCTTATAAAATCTGAGTGAGAATTGTAAAAACATTTTTGTACATAATTTCGTGAAAATTAAGCTTCTGTAGATACACTACAATTGTTTGTCTTTCTTCCTGCCTGCCGCTTTGATATTCGCTTTCAGCATACCAAATTTCATGTAACAGCCTCGGAGGAGTCTAGACGACACGTGCCGAGAATCTAGAGAAATAAGAGTCCTTAACCACATCCTCGAGGAGGCGTGACACCTCTGGGATCTTCCGACCACTTGGTTGTATCAGTTAAGATAAAAATGAAATGTAATAAGTCTTCAGACGTACCTCTTCACCGTACTGTATATCAATACTCTACGGCTGACTGGGATAGTTTCTGTACATTTATATCTGATCTACCCCTGCATTCCATGTTTCAAAAGGATGTGTCCTGATCAGACCTGACTGAATGGTTAATTGTAGGCATAGACCGATTCATACCATCCAAAACATTCCAACAAAAACCTAACAGCCAGCCATGGTTTTCCCCAGAATGTGCTGCTGCCATCGTGCACAGAAATCACTTTTTCCATAGCTACCAACATAATAGATGCACTGAGACTAAAGCTGCTTTCAGGACTGCCAGCAACCACTGTAAAAGAGTAATAAAAAATGTAAGAGAGCTACATGCTCAGTCCGTTAAATCCAAAGTAGCTGAGCAACGGCTTGGTTCCCACCAGTTTTGACAAATAGCAAACAGGATCCTGAACAGAATGTGTGTTCTATCCCAACCATCATCAATGGACCTGAGGTCATCTCGTCAGCATCAGACAAGGCCAAACTATTTGCCAAGAACTTTGCAGCTAATTCTACCCTACGTGACGAAGGCCATCAACTCCTCGTATTTCCTCCTATGCAACATACAAATATCAGTGCGTGAGGTCGCCAAGCTAATCAAGAACCTTGATTCCAGTAAAGCCCTGACGGCATTCCAATTATAGTGTTGAAAAAGCTTCAACCAGAACTTGCTCCCATACTTACAAAACTGTTTAAGCGTTGCCTTAAGGAGAAGTGTTTCTCAACACCTTGGAAAACCTCATCAGTATGCCCTGTATTTAAGAATTCAGGTGATAAGTCATCTCTCTCTCAGTACAGACCAATACGTCTCTTGTGTGTCATGAGCAAGTTTCTGGAATCCATACTAAATAGAGAAGTAGTCAACCGCCTCAGCAGAAATAACCTTCTTAGTAACATGCAATATGGTTTCCGTTCTGCTAGATCTACAGCAGATATGCTAACGGTTATATCTCATAGGATTAGTGAATCTCTTGACAAAGGCTTCCTTTCTAGGGCAATTGCTCTTAACATATCAAAGGCCTTTGATAAGGTATGGCATAAGAGCCTACTTTACAAGATTTCCAGCTACAGTATAACTGGAAGTGTTTTCTCAATCATTAAATCATTTCTCTCTGATAGGCTCATAAGAGTAGTGGTTGATAGGCAAAATCAAAGGCCCACAGTATTAATGCTGGAGTCCCTCAGGGGTCTATACTGGGCCCAACTCTCTTCCTGATCTACATCAATGATCTCCCAAAACACATAGTTAAGTCATTCGTTGACATCTATGCTGATGACACGACCATCTATGGCAACACATCTAAGGCCGTAAATGACGTTTTCTCTGATTCTCTCTCCTCTGATTGTTAGCACACAGTACAGTGGGGAAAGAGGTGGCTGGTTACCTTTAATGCATCTAAAACCAAGCTCCTATCTTTATATCAACACTCTGATCCCCATCTGGCATCAATTGAAATGGATGGCTCTCGTCTAGGGGAAGCTCCATGTTTTGATAAGCTTTTGGGATTGACCTTTACTCCTGACCTGAAATGGAACACGTACATAAAGTCAGTTCCCAAGGTTGCTGGGAAAATGGTGGGATCCTTCTACCGCTCCAGAAGATATCTCACTGCTGATGCAAGTCTCTAACTATATAAAAGCCAAGTACATCCAAGGATGGAGTACTGCTGCCACATCTGGGCAGGAGCTGCTAAAAACAGCCTATCCTGCCTTGACACTATCAAAAAGTTTCCTCACTCTTTATCTGTACCAAAACGTAGATTCCATGAACAAAGCTTTCTTAGAAGTGTACGCCTGTGGAACTCTCTTCCATTTGCTTGTTTCCCACCTGACTACAACTTGAATGTCTTCAAGTCCAACATAAACAAACTCCTGATGAACCGCCCCCCCCTTTAAGTAAGACACTATCAAATCTCCAATACTAACAGTTACTACGATACTATACCATTGATTACTGTACACGCAATAACCCTTATCCCGAGTGGCTTCCAGGCCTTGATAAGTGGTGACTACCATGTAAAAAAAAAAAAAAAAAAAAAAAAAATCTGCAAGATTGCGAGTTTTTATTCCAACCATGGATAACAGCAAGGCTTAGTGACTGCATGCAAAGCCGGGGAAGGTTTGACCCAGAACACACAAAGGAATAGCATGGAAGTAATGTCACTTCAGTTGATTTGCACCTAATACACAGTCAACCACAGGATGGAGGATCTTGATGCCAACTCCTCTTGGATTTCTACCAGAGCCCTATTAGCCGAGAAACTCTGACATTACCAAGTTGTTCCTACCTCTACGAAAGTTGAAAAAAAGAAGCTGTAGTTTAATACTACATGTGCATACACCATACATGAGGTGATTCATAAAATCTAAAAGAATTACATGTGAAAATGCACAGAGGATTTTAAGTGTATTCGAGTATACCATTTGAAAATCTTTTTTTTCTTGATATTTTTCTTTGCATGATATGAAAATTTAACCTTTTCACTTTCTTGTTCAGTGGGTACCAGAAATCACTCATCATTGCCAAAAGACTCCATTCCTACTGGTCGGAACTCAGATTGATTTGAGAGATGATGCTGGCACAATAGAGAGGTTGGCAAAGAATAAACAGAAGCCAATCTCTTATGAACAAGGGGAGAAACTTGCCAAGGAACTCCGGGCTGTGAAATATGTCGAATGCTCAGCATTGACACAGGTAAGTAATCATCTTCCCTTTTCTTTTTCTTTCAGCAAAACTCGGCCTATATATTTTTTTTTTTTTTTGAGTATTCCACTATCATGTAAGTTGGATTATTCCAACAATCAACTCCTCTTCTGTTGACATTGTCCTCTGCAAATGCCCATGGTATCAAATTAAAATTATTTCTAGATAAGTACAACGAATGAATATCAGGACTTGAACAACGTCAATGTAAGATTTTTGTACCAGTAAATTGTATAGATATATATTTATACACAAACTTCTGTGTGTATATAGTTTTGTGAAAATCATGATCAGTAGAGAACATTAGCATTGCAAGATTTCTGATGAGTGAATCAACACAAACTACCACTAACTTAGGCATGTTTCATTTTGTAAACAAAACAGGGAAGGTAGGAATCCACTGTAGTGTAGGTTGTATTATCTTCCACAATCAAATCTGTCTTCTGTTATGAACACAACAGTGATGTTAGGGAAGATTGACATTATCACCGTTCAATCGTTTAGAGATAAACATTTCGAGGCCCATTCTGACTGCGAGTGATATTGCTTGTCACGTTTGTACCTATCATTAGGAGAATGTTTACTTAAAAGGAATATAGGTCTACAAAGCAAATGAATTTATAAATAGTTGAAGATATTGAGAACTTAAAGCATAGAAACATTTACAGGGATGACAGTTCAGTACTGAATGACCAAAAAGGGATTGCTGTTACATAAAATTTACAAAAAAAATTTTTTTTTTTTTTTTTTTTTTTTTTTTGCTTAAAAATGCCCCCCCCCCCTAACTTACAAAAAATGTTAATTATTACCGAACAAGCAACAGAAATGATCCTGATAAAATTTTAAGCATCCTAAAACAGGGTTCATACATGCTTGAAAAATACTTTAATTTTGACTTCTTCCTTGTAAAGGCCTTATTTCTATTACTTTGAAATATGGAAAATGTTTTGATAGGCCTTGAAAATCATTCTTTATATCCAATAAAAATATAATTGAAATTTTTAAAGTATTAATAAAAATTCCATTAAAATATTGAAAATAAAATAGAAATACATTGTTCTGAAATTGTATCATTGTGGATACAAGTTATGTTTTCCATTTATTACGTTGGGTAGTTTCGTGATAAAGGGTCATAACTCTTGTATCCACAATACCTGAAATTCAAAATTTTTAAAGTAAAACAAACATGGTGTAGACCAATCTTCAATGGAAAACATTTTAATCGCACTTGGTTGGCCAAATATAAGTGGGTCAGAGAATGTAAATATGATTGTCGATAGGCAAATTGTTGTGCATGTAAAAAGGCATTTGTTTTGAGCAGCATGAATGAAAATGTCTTGAAATCTCACATGGCTGGCACTAAACATAAAATGAACGAAAGCTGTAAATAGTTGACCAGTTTTGTTGCGCATTAGAGAACTTCATGTGTTACCTTTTATACTTCATGAAATAAATGAAAATGACTTTTTCTGTTGTCAATTAAGCTTTTTAGTCTATATCATTCTTTATCAAATTTTGTTGTGAAAACTTGAATTTTGTCTGGAGAAGGTCTTGAAAAGTCCTTGAAAATCGACTTTGAAAAATGAACTCTGTAAAAAAAAAAAAATCAACAATGAATAAATATTTAAAAAAAAAAATGAAAAAAAATTTCTTTAAATATTTAAAAAGTTGAATAAAGAATTTAAAATTTCTGTAAAGAAATGAATATTTTTAACTAAAGACAGTTTAAAAAGAAAAAAAATAATCTAACCTTAATTTTAGAAGGCTTATGAAAAAAACAAAAAACAAATTTCATCTAATAATAAAATTCTTTGCAATTTTATTTCACATGCGTTCTAAAATAGCATTAGCAATATACAATTTCAGGATTAAGACCTCTGAAAATATTTCTTAGTTTATCTTAACTTTTTAAATGCTGAATATCATTTTTTTTTTTCCTAAGTTTAGATATAATTTTATTTACCACCACTAAGGAGGTTATGTTTTCGGTCAAATGTGTTTGTGTACAGCCTAGCATCCACATCACTTGATCAATCATCACCAAACTTGATAAAACCATTGGTCATGCTCTAGCTTGCCACCTGTTCAATTTTAGAATATCTAGGGCAATAATCAAGGTCGCAAAATGGGAGAAAGTCACTTTTTCTATTCATCACTGCTTGGCCCATATTGTAGCCAATTAAATTCTGTATCTTATATAACCTTGCAATGTTTGATCAAGGTCATAATTTTGATAGAATTTGTATGAATTTGCTTTTTTAAACCAGTAAGCACCATGCAAACTTTCAGCTTTATCAGGTAACGTTTGAGATAACTTTGGCAATACTTGATATATGGACAAATAAGGCTCACGTAAAATATTGGCCCATTCTGAAGTTGTCAGAAAGAAGTATACAGTGTCATGACTCACTTAGGTTCCAGTTTCATATTTTGATTTGAAAGTTAATTTTTTTACAAAAATTCTAAATTAATGTTTTCATCTCAATATTTTAAGTATCTGGTTATAGATGAATGTACTTTTATATAATGATGTCACTTATATTTAAACATAAAAAAAATTATTCTAATTAACATTTTTTTTTACCTTATTTGAAAAAAAAAATTCTTTTATTTCTTTTATCACTTACAGAAAGGTTTGAAGAATGTTTTCGATGAAGCCATTCTTGCAGCCCTGGAACCTCCAGAACCACCAAAGAAAAGGAGATGCATTATCTTTTGAGCAGATTGTTAATTTCAATTGGAGGACAAACTCCCTACAGCCACAACAACCACCACAACTCTTTGCCATCACTGGTCCAAATGTTCCATCATTTATGGCTCTGAGTATTTCAGGCATTAACAAGGCTTATGATGCAGAACTAATTGTGGCAAGACCAAGATACTTTTTTTTCTATCCTCTGCCCTCTCAAAATTTGTTTTCTCAAAAAAAAAAAAAAAATTAAAACAAAATAAAGATACACATGACCTGAAATCTATCAAAAGCATGGACTTTTAGTTTATAAAGAAAAAAAAATATGCCATCAGAATCTACAGAAAAAGAAAAATGTCAATATCTGTTCTTAGAGAAGAAGATTTTGTTTAGTCAGTTTTTGGCAATTCAGGCTTCATTATTTTGTCAACATCTCAAAAAAAAAAAAAAAAAAATGGAAAAAATGGGGGTGGGTTATGGCTTTAAGTTTGGTTTTTAAAAAAAAAATGTCCAAGAGAGCTCTTGGACAAAAGGATAAAGACTCGGTACCACCATTTTTAGTTTTGAAGAAAGTTGGTTTCATGAAAGAGAAAAGAAAAACACTTGGACAAATTGTTTTTTGTTTACACACACATATGTATATTTATCTTCATGTAAATGTGTATGTATAATATATGCACATGTGTGTGTATATGTATGTATATTTCATTGAATCGAACTTTTGTGTTAATTTTCATGTTTTGATCATTCTTTCCAAAATTCAAGAACTTTTGCAAATCAGGGTGTGAAGTAAATAAAATATTTCCAAAAGTTGTGTTTGTCTTGAACTTTGTTTATTTGTTGAGCTTTAGACTAACTTTCAGCTATCTTCTGGAAATATTGTAAAATATATATTGTCTGATTTATTTACCATGTAGTCTGATTTACATAAGTTTGTTAGAATTTCGGAAAGAATGGGCAAAAAAATTTTTTTTTTTTTTTCAATGAAATATGCTTGACAGAATGAATGTTGCTTAACCACATGTGCACACACACGTGAAATGTGAAAATTTTCAAAGAAACTTTTTCTTTTTATTCATCTCCAAACCATATTTGAACTAGCAACATCTAAATACAACTAAAAATTGCTTGTTGGTTCAAGATGGATATAAAAATTCAAGTTCATTCTTAGTAATGTTAAGACATTGTTGTCTCGAAATATTTGTTCTCTTCAAATGATTTAGATTTATTTCTACTATACACACATACACATATAGTAACGTGTGAAATGCAAATTTATGATTTTCATCAAAATGTTTGGAGGAAATGGCCTAATAATATTATCTTATCAAAAGAAAAATTAACAATTTTTTTAGTAATAAGCATACGTCTGTGAATCTATTTTTATCATGTATTCTATAAATCTCTATAGAATTACATTTGTAAATCTCCTGCACATCTATTGTGCTTATTTACAGAAATTAAACTTTTCTTTTTGCTTATTGAAGTTTGCTTGTTATTCAAATGCTTTGTATTTTTTAAAGTTTCTTTTTTTATCTGCTTATCCATTCAAGAAAAAAAATGACAGCTTTATAAAGATAAACCTGATTTTGTGTTAATGGTGATTTTAATTGTCATAATTTTCTCTTTTATTACACAATAAGTATGATCATGTCATACTTCTGCCGTTCTTGCTAATGTAAGAGGCAGTAATTATTCTTTTATCTATTCTCAGCATCTTTTGCGTTCATATAAGTAACTTTTAATGTTTATTTTTAAAGTCTGACATTAATAAAATGATTTTAAAAAATATAATTACAAAATTAAATCGACCAGAATGCATTTTGGTTTCTTTGTATAGAACCCAGCCATTTTAATCTTTTAATAGTTGGAAAAAAAAAAGAAAAAATAAGAATGAATTACTTTGACCTTTCGAAATTTTAAAGCTTTTAAACTTGCTTTAAAATTCTGAGTAAATCTTTATGTATTAAAAGATTGAAGTTTTGGAAGCTTTTTTTTTCTTTTTAGAGATTAAAACAAAATTATTCCTATTTTCTAGCAATTTTATTCAATTAATAAATTATCTATCTGGTTGGACTCCTTGCCCAGACCTAAACATTAATAACTAAATGAAAGAATGATTTAATTTTTAAAATCCTATTAAAAAAAAAATATCTGAAAAAAGTAAAATGCCTCAACATTAAAACAAACTTGCTAAAAAAAAAAAAAGTTCAAACCTGTACTAAACTTTTTATGCATACTTGTATTAGTCTATATATAAGAGGAGAACGTGCTCAATATCAGTGATAGAATGTATGTCGATTTGTGTCTGAAACTCTGTCACTATCTGTTGTTGATTCCATATGCTGCGCAAACCTATTGGCATTTAAGTATTAAGACTCAACTTAGATGATGCAAATATATTTCTATTTGAAGAAAAGTTAAATGTAATTTGTATTGATGCAATTATATATATATATATATATATATGTTATGGCTTTCATAAATTTCTAAATTGTAATTCATATATGAAAATATTTTCTCTAAAAATATTGATATGTATTTAGTGATGAAAATGTGATTTCAAATTTAAGCATGACCTTTTTAATTAAACCTCGGTCGATTCATGAAAATGCTATTTTCAAACTAAAAAGAGATTTTGGAATGTGAAAATATTTTAGATACTTTTTAAAAATTAACTATTAAAGCATTTAAATAATTTTGTGATTACTTTTACTAAGTTTGCAAAATATTTCAATCATGTGTAGAAACATTTTTAAGAGAAAAAAAAAATCTTCATTTTACCATTTAAAATGATGCAATCTTAAAAAGATACAAATTTTCATCACCCTATTAAAAAAATGCATTCTTCAAACATTTTCTTGAAAATCTGTTATCACTTGTTTTTTTTTGTCTTGTACACATATAATATAGCAGAAGTATACATTTTTATCTAAAGACGTTTGGGCTACATATGTTCTAGCTTCAGCTTTATTTGGACTGAGCCTTGTCCATTGAAATTGTTTGAATAGAAACAGAAAAATAGACATTTCAGTTTCTAGTTTTCATTCACTTGGTTTGATGAGGTTGTAGCTGAAACATGTCTGCACATATATAGCAAAACTTTTATATAAATAAAAATCTGTACTATATTTAATTTAGCACTGTTATATAAACACAGTAAGGATTCACTGAATTAAATTCTAATAAACATACACATGCATGTCACTTATTGGTATATAATTATACATTTATTAGAATATTTTACCAATATTATTCATCAAACCACATACATGATTGAGCATTTTAAAGCTTTCAGCCTTATTCATGTATTCACTAGATAGAACTCATCTATAATGAAGTTATGTCAATGACCCATCAAATTATGTGCTGTATCTTTTTATTATGTCTTTAATTGTCCCTATTCATAATTTTGTATAAATTGAGGTAGTTCAAATGGAAAGAAATGGAGGGCTACTGCACATGGTCTTATCACTTAAGCTTGAAACTGCTAGTTACCATCTAAAATTAAATTGACTAAACTTTTACTTATGCTGGAAAATGTCAGTCATTGGATATAGTCAGCAAGGGGAGGCCACTTGGTTATTTTGTCATTGACATTTTTTTATATGTAATACCCAAATTGACTGGGGTATGAGATTGGGTATTATTTTTATGTAGTTTCATATTAAAACAAACATATATATATATATATATATATATATATATATATAAAACCCTTTTGACTGATTACTTTAATTAGTCTGTGATATCATGTTATCTTTGTGGTTGCAGTGAAACATGTAAGTCAATTTGATTTATGGTGTTTACTTTGTGAAGTCAATTTAGATGACATGGTTAATACCATAAACAATTCACTCTGTTTTTTGTTAAGATTTCTGGCCTCCATACAACCATCACTGCTGATTTTTACATAACTTTCCTCATTTTTCTGAAACTTTGACCTGAAATATAATCCAAATATATTCTTTTTCTCAATTTGAAAGATTTATGCTATAAGATGAGTGAAAATATGAATGAGGGGAAATTTTGTTGTTCTCCTCAGGTCATGTGATTATTTTTATTTTATTGCTCTAATCATATTTAGATAAATTATTTTTATTTTAAACACCCTTATGAATGAATTTATGCCTTTGTTAGCTGATGGCTCTGATATCATGCCTGACCTCTGCCATATACGGCTGTCATCATATTAAAAAGGCTGTTGTTAAAACTGTTACTGCTTTTTTTTTTCTTTTTTTTTTAACGACAGTAGTAGCATGGATTTGTTTATAAAGGTATTAAATTATTGAATGAAATGTATTTTTGGGGGGAGGCTGGATGGATATAATATTTTTAAATTAATGTTGACAAACAAATAGATCAAGTTTTTTTTATAAACTGAGGGCGAGGAACGTAAGTAAATTAAATATCCACAACAGCAAATTTTTAATTTTTTTACTCTGAAAAGACCATGTTTGTCAACATTTGAGAGAGAGGGAGGATTTTAAAGTGAAAAAAAAAAACAAAAAAAACCTGCATGTATGTACACACCTTTCTCTGCTCTTCATCCTTCTTATATTGTTGCTATACGTCCCTGATTTGACCACTTTATTTTATAAAATTCATTTAATAAAAAGGAAAAAAATTTAAAAAAAAAAAAAGGGGTTGACCATGAAATGATATTAAAATATAATCAGCCAACCTCCAATGTCTTCAGAGATAATTAAAATTTAAAAAAGTAAAATTAAAAAAAAAAGAATTTCAATGTGCTGCATTTGTTCCGATACAGAAATCAGTTTTTTTTTTGTCTTTTCTGAAATTAAAAACTTTAATATGCAGACATTTTTTATGTACTAAGTGCTAAAATACTGCATTAATTTGTGTATAAAAATAGAAAAGTCAAATTTGCTGAGCTAATGAAAAAAAAATGTCTTTCCTGTGAGACAATGACGATAGCATAACACATTTTCTGATATTCATTAGAATTTCACTTTCAAAAATTCATGCAAAATAGGTTGTAGTTTAAAAAAAAAAAAAACAAAAAACATTAATCAGAATAACATAGAACATGTTTCTGCTATAAAATGGATAAAAATGTGTGTCAATGAATGGAAAAGGCAGATCGAGCAAATCAACTTGTCTGCTGTGGATTTTATTATCTTTATCCACTTTCTCCATTAACTTTTTTTTTTTTTTTTTTTTTTTTTGCTACAAAATCTGATAAAATGATTATAAATAACGATATGAGAAAATCTTGTTTAAAATGAATTCATTTTACTAACATGTTTTTGCTAGAAGAAATGGTTTCTTGGTTATAACAACTTTACGTTTTTCCATAGAATTATTTTATATATAATTAATAGAAAGGTAAAATTGTCAAATTATCCCACACTAGAAAAAGTGTTAATAGAAAAATTTTCATTTAAAATTTTATTTTTTAATTAACTAGCACACTTGCCAGGTACATGTTGGGACGGGGGCTGATTTCATATGGAGTGGGGAGGGCAACATTAAAGTTACCAATTTTATGAAAGATTTATTTTATTTTATTATTTTTATTTTTTTTTTTACATGTAAATTTCGTTTGTTTTGCTTTTATTATTATTTTTTTTTTTTCTTAAAAAATAATATTGAAAACTCTTATCTGGAACAATAAAAAAAAATACAAAATGTCTGCTTTCAGGGTTTTTTGTTTGTTTTTTTTTTTTGTTTGATTTTTTTTTTTTTTGTACGGCTTTTCATTTCTTTGCGATTTTCTCCTTATGCTAAGCCTGTCTTCAAACTTTGTATCTGCTATATTGGGAAAAAAAAACCCTACTGTTCTAATGTTTGAAGAATTTTGAAACTTTTTGCCTTAATGGGTCATAAATGCAACAATTGCTTTCAACTTTTTTGTTGTACATCTACCTGCATATGAGCACAAAAAATGGCTATTGACTGTTCTATGCTACACAACTGAAAAGCATAACTAAAATGAAGCTTATTAACAAATGTTTAATTTTCTAGAGGTTTTTAAAGAAGAATTAAGTCAATTATATTTGGACATAACATTCTGACCCATACTTGAGGTTCTTTCAATAGGTTTCCAGACTATGTGCAGAGTGAAACGATAAGTATTGCCCTAAAGAAAACAACACTACGGCTTTGTTTTAAAACTTTTATTGAAAAAAATCAATTCAGATAATTTGATCATGTAGTAGAGTTGACATCTATTCAATGTAGCCGCTTTCAGCCACAATCACTGCCTCGATACGAGTCCAGAATTGGGAGCATGCCTTTTCCATAAGCACCGGTGGGAGCTTGGCGGATGGCGGCAATCGGGCTGGTTTGGGTGTTGTGGGAGGTCATATTAATGATATTCTTGACATATGACTGAACAAAGTAGTCCAGCGGGTTCAGGTCGGAAGAGAAGGGGGGGGGGGCAATGAGAGAAGGGTACAAAGTCGTAGCACTCTTTCTGAAGCCAAGCTTGGGTCTCTTTAAACTTGTGGGCTGGCACTGAGTCTTGCTGCCACACCCAGGGTCGGCCAGTGGCCACCTGATTGCACCAGGGTATCTCCACACTCTTCAGCACATCCAGGTACAGGTGTTAGCTTTCAAGCCGACTTTGAAGATGTGAGGTAGCATGATATGACTCTCACTTGAAATCACACCAAAGACCTTTGTTTTCATCACCTTGGACACATCCCTGTTATTCGTGGCAATCCAGCGATGCTTCTGACTTGTGCACCTGGTCCTGGAAGAATTCTTTTTATTTGAAAAGAACCAGAGCATGTTTGGCTTCTTGGGATGCTTCAGTTTGTTGAGCAACCTGACTGACTTGATAAGCCTGAGGTTCTTTGTCTTCTCTGTCAAGATCTGGCTTGTCTGGTGCCTGTAGGATTTACACTTCAAATCCTCCTTCACACATATATTCAGAGAAAAGAAAACCAAGTTTTCATTAAACAGAAATATAGGCGACAATTTTATCGTTCCACCTTATACAAGCATTTAAAATTGTTTTGACCATTCACCATATGAGATGACTAATTTTTATGATTTCAGGTTTAAATGAACAGATATGAGCAGCAATTGAAATACACCCAATTAAAGCCTGATTTCAGTCGGTGAATTTCAAAAATGCAATCTGGATGTGAGGACACTTTATAAAACAATTTGCGATAAAATTTTGTTTTAAACTCGGAAAAAATGCATCAGAAACATGGAATGCTTCAGACTGCTTTTGGACCATCTTGCATGAATTGAGCATCAGTTTTTGAGTGGCATAGAAGATTCAAGGAAGGCAGGGAGTCTGTGAGCGATAAGATGTGGGAGGAATAAGGAAGTTAACACTAGAGTTGATTGGCTAAATAAAGATTTTAATGGATAAAGACTGTCGTGTGTCTATAGAGACAATAAATACAGTTTGATGTCGGTGTGGGAACTTTAAACACAATTATTTGTGAGGAGCTGAAGATTTGCGCAAAGTTTGTCCCAAAGGTGTTCTATCTTTGTCACAGACTATTTGACCAAGATAGCCGTCAAGACAACTCCTCAGTCTACCTATAGTCCAGACCTTGTTTTTTGTAACTTTTGGTTATTTTCTAAGCTCAAGGAAAACCTTTGAGGCTGTAACAAGGATCATTGACACGCTCACACAAGAGGACTTCCAGAAGTTGTTGGAATGGCATAAACAAATGCATTGCAACTGGAGATTACTTCGAAGGGGACTGGGGTTTTATGTGTATACTATCAATGGTGAATTGTAATGCCTTTTATGTACAATAAACTAAAATCTAGAGCTGTTTAAAAATGAATTTATTGCAAAAGTTCTCTGATATTATTGGCCCCAATTAATATGAATGGTTCCTGTTTCAAAGAAGCATCTCGTTTCAACAAGCTTCTGTGATTTACCTTCATCCCTGACCTGAAATGGAAGACTTACATCAAATCTGTTGCCAATGTTGCTGGAAAAATGATCGCATTGTTCTTGTCGTCCAGAAGGTATTTCACACCCAATGCAATTCTCTACGTGTATAAGAACCAAATACACTCTAAAATGAAGTACTGTTGCCACATTTAGACAGGAGCTCCTCAGAGCACTCTATCCTACCTGGACAGAGTTCAGAACCGGCTTCGAAGCCTGGTGGGTGATGCCCTTTTCTTCTCCCTGCAATCTCTTTCTCACAGAAGAGATGTCGCAAACTTGTCTCTTCTCTATCATTATTTTAATGGCAAGTGCTTGTCTGGGCTTCAGTCTATGATCCCCCATGCCAAATTTTCACAAAAAGTAATTGTCTAGCTACAATCACTACAAACAAGTTCATCTACTGTTCTATTGGCATGCTTTCCAACTGACTACAACATGGTTGCCTTCAAGTCCAATCCTCCAATCTAAACGAGTTTATGATGTCTCACCCTTTTAAATAATCAAATTCTATCCAAATTCTACCACCAAGCTGTTGTTTTAGTGCCCGCCTTACGCTCAGTAACCCTTATCCTCAAGTGGCCTCTGATTCTTGATAAGCAGTGATCCTCTTATAAAAAAAAAAAAAATGAGATTGACACCTTCTGCTAAATACCCCCCTCCTCTTTTTAGATAATCACGTGTGAACATCCTGAAAGTTTTTTTTTTTTTTTTTTTTTTTTTTTTTTTTTTTTTTTTTTTTAAGGAGGGCACTTGTCACTCATATTTAGGATTAGTGATATGACATATTCAAGGAAAGGCATTTTTAGAAGGTAAGTTTGTCACGCGATCCTAAAGTTAATGGTAGTGTGATTCTTTTGTTTATTTTACATTAACTTTTTAACTTGAAAAAAATATCAAAAGTATTTGGAGGGATAACTGCTCTAAAAAAAAGGCAAGAATGACAGGGGAAATGAGGGAACATTTTACATTAAATTTATATGCGAAACTGATTCCCCCACTCTAAATTCTAAAATATTTTTAAATATTTTTTTTTGTTTTTACATAGGCGTCACCACTTATCAAGGCCGATTGGCCACTCAAGGATAAGGGTTAAAGAGTGTAGAGTAGTCAAAAGGACAATATAGTAATCAATAGTAATGGAAGTTCGGTAAATTTGTTAACTTAAGTGGAACAGCTCATCAGAAACTTGTTCACGTTGGACTTGAAGACAACCATATTATAGACAGCAGGAAAATGGAAGACAATTCCACAGGCGTGCAGTTCTAAGAAAGAAGCTTTGATCATGGAATCTACGTTTAGGTTTAGGCACAGATAAAGAGTGGGGAAAATTATTGATAATGTTTTCAGCTAGTCTAGTGTTTCTTGTGAAAGTTTGGCGAGGGGGGACCATAGATTGAAGCTCAGTCGAACACTTTCCATGAACATAACGATAAAGCAGAGATAAACTCGCAACATCTCTTCTGTGAGACAGAGGTTGCAGCGAAGAGAAAAGGACATCTCCCACCAGGCCACGAAGTCTATTTTAAACCCTATCAAGGCAGGACAAGTCTTTTCTAGCAGCTCCTGCCCATATGTGGCAACAGTATTCCATCCTTGGACGTATCTGGCTCTTATATAGATAGAGAATTGCATCAGCAGTGAGATATCTACTGGATCGATAGAAGGATCCGACCATTTTTCCAGCGGCCTTGGCAACAGATTTACATTCTAAAATATTTTTTTTTTTCACACCAAGACTTTTAGGTGTTCACATGTAATCACCTTAAAAAAAAAAGAATATTATTTGTTTTAATTGGCTGCTAGAAAGTTATTTCTGACGAGAATTAAAGTTTGAAAGTTGAGTATATTTTAAAACCCATATTTCTCGAAGGATCCACTATTTTAGAAAAGAACTGCAAGCCACATTAACTTAAATTTTAAGCAAAAAATTTTTTAAGCGTGTAAATAAATTATCACTAGTTTTATTTAGCAACTGCTGATAAATTTTCTTTTCTTTTTTTGGATGGGATAAATAAAGTTGATATTACGAAAAGAGAAAACATAATTTTAATGTATAAAAAGAATTTATAATTGTAATATATAGTGTTTCCTTTTTTTTCGCATTGCACTAAATTCAGATAACATTCCATGTTTTTTTTTCCATTTCTGTTTTCCTTATCAAATTCGAACAGCTTTGTTTTTTTCCCCCTTTTTATTTGTTTTTCTTTTTTATTATCAAAATGAAACGAAAACCTTCATATATATATATATATATATATTTTTTTTTTGGGGGTATTTTTCTTTTTGTTTGTTATTTGTGTTTATTTACATTTGTTTACTTTTCATTTTATTTTATTTTGTTACAGTGATGTGAAATATTTGACATCAACTATAGGGGAAAGGGGGAGGGTCAGTATTTATAAATCTACCGTACAGTTTTTCCTTGTTTTCGCCTTGCGCTAAATACAGATAACATTCCCTGTTTTTGTTTTCCATTTTTCTCAGTTTTTCTTATCGAATTCAAACAGTTTTATTTGCCCCCCCCTTTTATTTGTTTTTCTTTTATAGTATCGAAATGGAAAGAAAAACCTTCCTTTTTTTTTTGTGTTTTACTTTGGATTTATTTACATTTGTTTACTTTTAGTTTTATTTTTTGTGTGTGTTACGGTGATAAGTAATTCCAGCAATTAATAAAAAAATTAATTACAGATAAATACATGGAAGTTTCGTTTCATTTCCTTAGGATAGGATTTCATGTTTTCGTTCTTAAATAGATTTCTGTTTCTTAATGAAACTTTGAGACAAACTATTTTTAGTTGTGGAGGCTGGTAAGTAACCAGTCGACATTACCACATTCAACGGCTACATGGATGGTTTTTTTTTTTACTTTTTTTTTTTTTTTTCACCTGTCTCCACCCACCCTACTGTGTTTAATTTGTTTTTCTTTTTTCCCTCGTTGCTATTTTGGATTTTTTATTTATTTTTTCTGGCTGGGGGTTGCTCAGTATTCTTACTACACCACCTCTATCCACCCTTTCTTGACATTCTGATAGCCGTTCTTACCAAGAGGAGTTGGGGGTGTCTATTCCGAAAGCCATTCATAACATGAGGTTGGGGGTTTGGCAACAACAACTGTACTTTGTTTTCGAGGAGGGGGCATGCTTCCACCGAGCAATGCCGGTTAGCGGGTACTGCTAGTATATCATATATGTGTTTTATGGTCGATGGGTTTTGCTAATTTTTAAAATTCAGAGAACAGAATAAAAAGATTGTAATAATCCATACTAAACAAAAGGAAATATCAGCACTGTTGGATTTTTAAAATAAAATTTAACTCATTTTGCAATTTTTTTTTTTTTTTAAATCAGAAAAACTAAATCTAGCTAAATGGATGACCTCTGAATGTATCTATCCTCTCCCTAACTTTAGGTGGAAAATATTAGGGCACAGTAGACTCTAAAATCTCTGGATGTGGTAACTTGTCTAGAAGGAAAACTGTAAACAAAAGCTTGAGACTTGTTCATTGGTGCAACACTTCTTCATCAGCATCACCTGAAACATGCTAATCCATACTTACCTACACCCGATGCTATTATACACAAATCAAGTTTAATTGCCTGTAATGACTATTCTGACGTGCCTACTGCCTCTCTGAGGGTAGCTTTATTATCCGATCATAATAAATTAATTTAAAAAAAATAATTTCCTCAGGTTGCGTGCGAGGATGCTATGTGCCAGTCCGTATTTATTGACTTCCTCTATCAAAAAGAGCATTTTAAATGAGGGTAACAATTATCTGTCCTTCTTGACTTAAACACGGACAATAGGCTTGTGTGTTATATAAGATAGATATCAGATGAATAGATTTATTTAGCAATCGGCTGTTTGAAATGGTAGGTCAAAAGTTTCAGCATATATTTTTAACATGAAAAGATAATCAATTCAGCATGTGTGTGTGTATATATATATATATATATATATATATATATTCCTTTATTTTAATGAACAGAATCAAAGAACGAATAGGTCATATATACAAATTTCAAAAGATATATATATATATATATATATATATATATATATATATATATATATATCAAGTTCATAAGTCTTTCTTCTCTTTTTCCTTTTTTTTTTTTTTTTTTTTTTTTAGCTCCCAAGACGAATTCACAATAAAAATAACTTACAGAGTTGCTCCCTTTTATGTCATTTGGAAGACAAATTTATAACAGAAATAATTTACAGGGTTATGCCCCTTACACCAATATTCTCCTTTTATGGTTTTTCTAATAGAATAAGGGAGACTACTCCTGTTGGTTTTTCCCTTTTGTTTATATTGTTTGTTTTTTTTTGTTTTTTGTTTTTTATCAAACTCGAGCAAGACTCCTGAGTTTTTGACGTTTAATAGTTTCTCACCTTGGTTCGATATATCTATATCTATCTATGACTGACAAATGAGAAAAGTAAAAGATAGACCAATCTTTAGTTTACACTGGTTGACAACAAATATGTTTTTCCTTTTCATTTTTCCCATGGTGTGGTCTTTTTTTATCAGCAGAGTTGCATAATCGTCTACCTTCTTGAAATCTTTCCTGCAACTAACTTGCATTGCAAATTCTTAACGGTTAATTTTCTTCGAAAGAAACACTGATCACATTTTCTGAATTTTAAATATATCAGCATTTTTTCTTTCTTTTTTTTTTTTTTTTTTTGGTTCTCGTCTCTGTCACCAATCGCCATTGTTGTCATGGTAACGGTTCACTTGGTTGTTTTAATTTCCTCACGTCTCGGAATTTTAATCATTAAATTTATTTTTATTAATACGATATTGACATATTTCAATATCGCAACACTATGTAAAAAAAAATTTACCTCCCTTGTTTATAAGAACTCTTTAACACCTCACATTTTATACAAGGAATTCGAAAGCACTTTGGATCCTCAAAAAGGAGGAGATGGAGGAAAGTCGACAATCGAAAATCCCTCACGTTGCTTTGAACTATATAACTAATGCAATGCATAACTAGAATTTGTGGCAGAATTCGGTACTACTACAGTTTATCGCAGAATTCTTAATGGACTAAAAAGCTTATGTATTATTTGCCTTTGTTTGGATTACTCCTCTTGCGTGTTATTTTCACGTTTTTGTTGATGTAACCTCCAAACTTCTTTAGGTATATCGTCACAATGGCTGGTATTAATGAATGGTGAAAAGAATGCCCCCCCCCCAATAAACCATAAGGTGGACCTGAACGAGCCCCCCCCCTCTAATTTTTCTTTTTGTTCCTTTTTTTTCCAATCAGTGGATTATTATTCGGTGTATTCTAATAAACCAGATAATATATAAAAAAAAAATTTTAAGTCATTATTTCGACATTTGAAAAAGAGTGCTCACTTTTTAGTTACCACATTATAGTAAATCAATACCCCATTTTGTAAACACAGAAAGGAATTGTTGCCCTTTGTTGTTTTTTTGATACTTGTGCACTTTTGCTACTGTGTTGAAATAATGTTATTTCAAAAGCCATTCTTAATATGGAGATGGGAGGGTGTTTTGTAACTATTCTGTGCTTCTATCTAACAATTTAATAATTAAATAAGACATCGTGAAACTTGAATGTAATCTTGAAAATAGCGCAGTGTCAAAAGTACATAAGCACTTTCTCTCCCCACCTATTTTGTAAACACGAAAGTAGTTTTTTTCAGGTGTGCTGAAACAACAATGGCTACCACTTTATAAAAAAGAATTACGTTGCTTAATTACTTGTTTATAGAAAATTTAATTGTGATATTCGTTTTTAGCACACTCAAAAATCTACTTTTGTATTTACAAAATATCGAATAAAGGAGAAGAAAAAAAAAACACAGTGCTTGTGCACTTTTGATACCACGTTATTTTTAAATAGGTTTTTCAGATCAAATTCAAGTTTCACGATATCTTTTTTTATTGATTTATTAGTTGGAAGTACAGAATTAGGTGTATCAGAATTTTTGAGGATTTTTTGACACCCCTAACACAGAACTGCGAATAAAATATAAAAAGCTCGTAATTTCTCTTTTTAAAGTGGGTTGTTTATTTTTTTTATGGAATGCACTTCCAAAATAAACTATTAAAATTGTTTAAAAAATAATAGAAATATTATTTTTTATTTTTTAAAAAACAGTGTTTACAAAGTGCCGGTGCGCGTTCATGCAGCCATTTCTTTTACGTATGAAATCAATTGAATTTTGCGAGTTAAATTTTTTTTCAATTTTTAAACTTTAAAAATCTATCAAAATTTTTCTATAGGTTCAATTTTTACGATATTTTCAGGGTCAATGTGAAATCTTATGCTCTTTCCAATAAACTGAATATAATATTTTAGACAAGCGATTTTTTTTTTAATTCACCCCCCCCCCCATTTTGAAATGTCTATTAAAATTTAAATAATTAATTTACTCACCAAAGTCTTATATATCACAAATTGAAGATAAAAGATCAATAAATAAAATATTCTAATTCAAAACAAAAAAAAAAAAGTGTTCTCTGGAAATTTACCTGTAAAGTCCAAAATGTAAAACCTTTTTTTTTTTTTTCTTAAGTGAAAACTCATGTTATGCTTAGATTGTCAAGTAAATATCGGACGCTGATGACAATTTTTTCTATTTCATTCAATGTTTTCTTTTTTTAGATATTTAAAAAAAAAATTCACTCGATAAAGAAGAAATAAAATATATTAATCAAAAACTCATGTATTAAGAGAATAAAAAAAAAAATCGTTAGACTGTTTTTTTTTTTTTTAATGGCAAAAACTGATAAGTGAATATGTTAATTTTTCAACTACGGTGGCCCCAAAATACTAATTTTGGTTTACAGCATGCAATAGAAAGAGACATTAATTGTGACGCTTCGAAGCCACCGGAAGATAAATTCGAAGAAAAGCAGACATTTGTCTCCCTTTATTTCAACAATGCAAAACATGAGTTCGCGATTTTTTGGAATCCTTGTTTAAAAATTATTTTATTTAAAAAGGACATGGAATATAAGTATAAATATGGATAAATTCTTAACAATGAAGAATGAAAGTACCCATTGAATAGTATTTTTTTATTGGTAAGTGATTTTTTGGAATTTATATATTTTTATAATCGAAGTAAGTAAAATTTCGTTGATTTTCTTTAAATCTTTTTTAAAGAAAACCGATTTTAAAAAAACAAATATTGCATAATTTGCTATTAAACCTGTTTTTTTTTTTAATTTGGTCTTTGTTCCTTTAATTGAAAAAAAAATTAAGGTTTGAATTACATTTTGCAAGTAGTTATAAGCTTCGAAAGATAAGAACTTGAATAATTCAACTTACTATCACGCATTTTTCATAGCGGCTTCTGGCACTGCTAGCGCAGAATAGTTACAAAACATCCTCCCCTCTCCATGTAAAAAAAAAAAAAAAAAAAAGGTTTTTGAAATAATGTTATTTCAGCACGGTAGCAAAAGTGCACAAGTATCAAAAAAACAAAAGGGCAATAATTCCTTTCCGTGTTTACAAAATGGAAAATGAGGTATTGATTTGATCGTTGTAACTAAAAAGTGACCACCTCTTTCAGATGTCGAAATAATGACTTTTTTTTTTTTTTTTTTTTTTTTTTTTCAGATAATCTGGCTTATTACTGTCTAATCAATCAATCCACTGAAAGCCGAACAGTTAGTTGTTAGAATTCAAAGATTCACATGAACTTTCACCCCCCCCCTCTTTACAATTTTTTTCCTTTTCGTCTTTTTTCAACTATTTCTGCAGATTATTATCGAGGCAGTTTTGCAGTTATGCCTGGCTAAGTTCGACAACTCTAGAAGTTACATATCAGGATGGTACATATCATGTTGTTTTGTTCAGAAAATTATATTTTTTAATTCAATTTTCACCCCACCTGGCTCCAGTGAAGGCTGTCAGAAACAGATTCTAGAAAAGTTGTTTTCTTTGAGCGTTCACTGGAGCCGGCCAAAATTGTATTAAAAAGCACTCCGGGTGAAATCCAAACGAGTTCGGGATGCAGTTTTATGAGTAAGCAACTAGCTGTCTGACCGTGGCTACCGAGAGTAAGAAGAAGGCCGATGCATATGACAGCGTAACGTCACTTCTTGATAAAGTTGTAGGTATAGACAGCTTCCGGTATTCAACCACGTGGTCACGCTAATAGGCAAAAAAAATATGGCTACCGATTATCCATGGCTACCACTATGTGTTACCAATTGTCCATGTATAATTCTCCATTTGGATAATAATTATTATAATTGCACATTGGGAGAATTTTAATCTAACAAAATATAGTAAGTGAACAAATTTTTGAACCTTTAATTTCTATTGGAGAAAGTCGAATATTTTATTTCATTTTATTTATTTATTTATTTTTTTTTTACTGCAAAACGAACAATTTTTATATAATATTTTTCAGTTCGTTCTTTTAATAATAAATAAAACTTTTCACTGAGTATTTCCAAATATAGTTAGCATTTTTCACGGCAGTTTTTATTTATTTATTTTTTTTTACGATCGGTAAATTTTCAATATTTTAGCACCGGGCGTAATTTATTTCTTTGAAATATATTTAAAACTTCAAGTTTTTTGTTTTTTATAACATTTTAACTGTAAATACTTTACATGACGAGTTTGTTTTACTATCCATATATTCAAAAAAAAGTTGTCAAAAACAAATATATAACAAATAAAATATATCAATAAACATAGTATGATTTTCGAAGCGATTACACGTTTACATTACACTAAAAACCTTTCCAAATAGGTAGAAGAGTAACTTTGATAACATTTATTTGGTATATATTTGATTTTTGGCCACTTTTTCGAATCTGTGTACAGTAATACACACCCAAAATTTAATTTAACTTGAAAATAATATTTAAAATACACCTGCGTACACTGCACAAGCACCCTTATTATTATCATAATAACAATAGTAATAATAATTAAAAAAAAAACTGGTGTAGATGACATCGGCTGGCGCCACTCCAACTAGTTGGGAAGGGTTAGGAAGGATGAAAAGACTGAGGTGGGAGAGTACTAACCAAATCTTCACTGGAAGTGTGCAGTTCAAATCTGGTACCTTGAGGAGACGTTTTGTCACCCAAACCCCAGGCAATACTAATGGTCGATGTCAACAGGAAATCAGTGACAACGGCTGTTGCAATAACATGCAATCATCTGCAAAAGTGGTCAATAGGTGGAGAACATTGGAAATCTGGGGAAACTTGTTGTCACTTGGTCTCCAGGGAACACCACAGGTTACTGCCAGTGAGCAATCACTGATGATGGCTTGTGAGACAACTAATACACTACACATTTTGATGAAAAACATGGGGAAAAAATGGACATAGAAGAACAGAAAACCAAAACTTTAAATATAATTTCTATATTTAAAGTAATAGTTATTTAAATATTTCAACATACAATCTTGTGGGCAAAATCCCCTTCCCTAATAAGGGACACTCTGGATAGGAACAAAAATAAAAATTGTCTCAGTCATGAAAGATTTCTCCTCCACTGACCGAGGACAGAAAAGGTAAAGTGTAGCATCAAAACAACTACTACACTGTGATCTTGTTTCGAAGGCCAAAAAATGTTTGTTTCTTTAATTGTTTGTTCTCTAAATTCATAATTTAGTTTTATCAGTATTAAATTGTATATAGCTTTAAAATTACTTAATTTTACATACATAATGTTTATATTTGTATATTGAATAAAGTTCAGTTTCAGTATTAATTTAACTATGTTCCTTTTTCTTTATAAAAATATTTTATTGCTCCTTTTCAAATGGCCCTCATATAGTACTGACAGTCTGACAAATCTTGCCTACATTGCCTGCAGACATTTTTCAGTTAACAGGCCTTCTTTTTACTCTCGGTTGCCGTGGTCTGACTCTGTCCTTGTGTATGACGTTAAACCACCAGCATGACTTTGTGCGTTTTTTCTTTGCCTCTTTTCTCCCTGTGGGCTGACAGCAACCCGTCTGGGGGCTTTGGCACAAACACAAAAAGAAAAATATCTTTTTGGAACTAATACTAACTCTCAAATCTCACTAGATTTACCCCCCCCCCCAAAAAAAATGGCTTTTTGTCACAAGAGACACACATTAATGGAACAAAATTATCACAATACTGAACTAACAAATGTAACAAATTTTCTTTCTTTTTTTTTTTTTTTTTAAAGAAATGTTTTTCTCTGAAAAAACAAAACAAAAAAAAACATTTCCCTCAGTCGAAGGAAGTTTTTCTTTTCATCTGTTGTTACAGTTTTTACTCAAGTTTTGTCTGACTCTATGTAAAAAATACATATTAAATTTTCACGACTATACCTGACTAAAAAAAAAAAAAATCTAAACACTTAAATCCATGAACTACGAACATCTCGTAAAACATTTAATGATTTAATCTTTCTCTTGCGTGTTGACACCGCACACATGCATATCAAAACACAGCAACAAAATAAAATTATGTCTTATTGTTAAATAAAATTTTATTATAAACTAGCAGGACCCGTTAACCGGCATTGCCTGGTGGTAACATGCCCCCCCCCCTCTCCCCGGTGTAAGAATTATTTTTGAGTTATTTTTGTTGTTGGCCAAATATTACTAAGGTCTGTACTGACAAAATAGCCTAATCGGTTGTTTTATTTTTTAAATAATATGTATCTCGAATGCTCGCCACAGATTTACCTCCCCCTTTTTTTTTTTTTTTTTACATAGTGGTCACCACTTATCAAGGACCGGAAGCCACTCAGGGATAAGGGTTATTGCAAGTACAGTACGTTAGTGTGGAGATTTGATGAAGTGCTTAATTAAGGGGGCGGTGCATTAGGAATTTAATGTTGGACTTGAAGACATCCAGGTTGTAGTCAGGTGGGAAGCAGGCAGACGGAACAGAGTTCCACAGGTGTGCAGTTCTAAGAAGCTTTGTTCATGGAATCCGCGTTTTGATTTAGGCACAGACAAAGAGTGGGGAAAATTTTTCACAGTGCTAGACAGGTGTTTTTCGTGAAAGAATGGCGAGGGGGGGACCAGAGATTGGAGTTCAGACGAGCACCTGCCATGGAAATAACGATAAAACACGGATAGGCTCGCAACGTCTCTTCTGTGGGAGAGAGGTTGCAGGGTAGAGAAAAGGGCATCCCCCACTAAGCCACAAAGTCTATTTTGTACTCTGTCAAGGCAGGATAGGCTGTTTTTAGCAGCTCCTGCCCAGATGTGGCAGCAGTACTCCATCCTTGGATGTACTTGGCTTTTATATAGATAGAGAATTGCATCAGTAGTGAGATATCTTCTGGAGCGGTAGAAGGATCCCACCATCTTTCCAGCGATCTTGGCAACAGACTTGATGTACGTGTTCCATTTCAGATCAGGAGTAAAGGACAAACCCAGAAGCTTGTCAAAACATGGGGCTTCTAAACGTGAGCCATCCATTTCAATTGATGCCAGATGGGGATCAGAGCGTTGATGATGTAAAGATAGGAGCTTGGTTTTAGATGCATTAAAGATAACCAGCCACGTCTTCCCCCACTGAACCACGCGCTTAAGCTCAGAGAAGAGAGAATCAGAGAGAACTTGGTCATTTACAGCCTTTGATGTGTTGCCGTAGATGGTCGTGTCATCAGCATAGATGTCAACGAATGATTTAAGTATGTGTTTAGGGAGATCATTGATGTAGATCAGGAAGAGAGTTGGGCTCAGGATTGACCCTTGAGGGACTCCAGCATTAATACTGTAGGCCTCTGATTTTTGTCCATCGACCACTACTCTTATGAGCCTATCGGAGAGAAATGATTTAATGATTGAGAAAACACTTCCAGTTATATCGTAGCTGGAAATCTTGTGAAGTAGGCCCTTATACCATACTTTGTCGAAGGCCTTTGATATGTCAAGAGCAATTGCCCTAGAAAGGAAGCCTTTGTCAAGAGATTCACTAATCCTGTGAGATATAACCGTTAGCACATCTGCGGTAGATCTTGCAGAACCGAAACCCTGTATGTAACACTATGTTACTATAATTTAATATTATCTATCATCCTAACTTTTTTACCATTTAAAAGAAGGTTTAAATAAACTGCTAATAGCTTTGCCAAATTTTTTACAGCATACAAAAATAATGTAAATGCGAGACAAAAATCATACCCATGTTTAAGAAATCCAGAAAAAAATAGTCATATTATCCTGTAATTTTCGATATTTATTCATTATTAAATATACTTGTTTAGTAACTAATCTGGACTTCAGCCTTCTCAGATGGCAGCAAGTTTCGCGCTAATTTTTCTAATAGTGACAAAACACCCTCCCTTCCCGAAGGGTATAATAGCTTTGTACATAAAAACAATATTTCAACACAAAAAATCAAAAATTGTACTTTGTAGTGTTCAACACTTTTAATATATGTAATAAAAAAAAAACATGTACTCATTGTCAAACTTCGGTACTTTTGCAGTTTAAAGTCGATTTTTCTATGATTCTCGGTGGACAAAGAAAAAAAAAAGGAAAGATTTAAAAAGGCAAAATAAAAGAAAGGACAGAGTATCATTGTGCCAATGTATAATAAAAACCCCCAACCTCCCCATGTTAAGAATGGTTATTGGAACAAACACCACCACCACCCAACATCGAAAGCCGGTCTTAACATAAGGATGTTGGAGTGTTTATTTTGAAAGCCGTTCATAACATTGATAGGTTGGGTGTGTTTATACTACGCTTGGGCAGGTTGTAAGAAAAATATACAAATAACTTTGCATACACAAACAAAACCAAAATAAAAACCCATGGGCAATAATAATGTGATTAAACTATACTCATGATAAATTAGTGAAACATTTTTAATGGAAAAACCAAAGGAAATGATTGTTTTATCTCGTGTGTCCGTAATAATATTTTCGTAAAAGTGAATTACTATATCGTTATATCTCTGACGAAAATTAAATATGATTATAAATTCTTTTTTTATGAGTGTCTGTCAGCACTGTAACTGAAGTAAATGAATTACGAACTGTAAAACTATACATAAATAAAAGAAAATTCGTGCAAATAAGTAATAAGACTCTTTTTTTTTTGAACGGAAGGTATTTCTAAAGGAAAACAGTTATTTTCTACCAAAGTATAAATATATAATAACGCGCTAAATCTTTTTTGGCACGTCAGCAGACCAAAAGTACCCCACGCGCCAAATTTCATTCCGTTTTACAAAGAAAAGCAACGTGTTTTCACATTTTCATCTAGCGAAAAAACTAAGAAATATATATGAAAAACCATGTTGATTATGAATATTTAATTCCAACAATGGAGCTGAAGTCCATGTTTTTGAATGTAAAACAAAACTAATACATTTATATAGCAAATAAACATAAAAATATAGATGTAAAAACATGTGTATTATTTTTAAAAATCTAAATTATGTAACGAGGATGAAGTTGGCTCTTTTATATTAAACGTAACTTCATCCCCGTCACATAAGATATGTATTAGTCTATTTTAAACAATTCAAGGAAAACGGCTAAACGCACATGAGTATTCGCTGAATGGGATGTTTTTAAAAATGAAAATAAGAAAACACGGTGTAAACAATGAACCCGCTCTGCGCACCAGAAAGAACCGAAAAATGGTTGTGAAGTACGTTATAACGCCCGATTGTACCCAAATAATACTGTAAAACAGCTTATTTCTGTCTGTCTGTCTCTCTCACTTCCACTCTCTGTATTTTTCTATCTCTAACTTTCCCTCCCTCTGAGTGAGTATAAGCAGAAATATTTTTGCGTAGGTCGTCATGTACTATCATCTGTAATATTTGCACAAATAAATAGTAGTTCATATTTTCTTAGCAGAATAATAAATAAAAAGTAAGACTAATGTGTACGTACCAAAAATGGCGGCATATTTTTTAGTTGATAACTGTTCATTTATTTGGTGGAATAACTGAATGCTGATATTGTAAATATGTATACTTTTCATCCAATCAGCTGCGCCGGATATTTCAAGAGGAGAAATCATTATTTGTGTTGGATGGAAGGGGTAAGAATATGCGTATGTGTTGGAACTCTGTAGACAGTTAATGACGGTTAACACCCAGGAAAAGAGACAAAAAGTATAAAAGAATGCAGTGTAGAATGGTGTCGTAAGAGTAGACGGTAAAGTGAGGGTGAAATTTTAACTACTTCCTCCTGAGGTTAGGACGATGATGGTCATGGTGCTCCTCGGACTAAATGTAATTTTTCAATATAATAAAATAATGTGTATGTAATTGTGGTCAATGACGTAAACATAGTAATTTTTTATGTGCTATCTGTTGTTGTTAACCTAAGGTAGTTTCGTCCAGAGCGGAAAAAGTTAAAATTCGTTTTGCCATTATGCTGATACTGACATCTTTTATTTTTTGTTAACGGTTGGGAGATATTTACCTATGCTCACGCCATGCCTGTGATACCAAGCATCGATGAATGTCGACCAAATCCCCTACAGTAAAAAAAATTGAAAATTGATAATAATAATAATGGCGGTGGTGGGGACTAAAAGTCATAAATAAATAAAATAATGACGGGTGGGAGTCAGACCGAACTTTTCCCAAAGTAAAAAAAATCGCAAATTAATAATGATGATGGGGTTGGGGGGATGAAGGACCCAACGTCAAAACGAGACTATTGTAAATTCAAGTTCAAGAAATGAGGGATCGATTTACTAGAACATTGTATGTGAAATTGAACCCCCTCCAAAATCTTTAAATATTGATCTTTTTTTTTATAATCTGGTAGCTTAGTGTCCAATCGATACTAATCCGCAGAAATAATTGAAAAAAGATGAAAAGGGGGAAAAAATTGTAAGGGAGGCGGTTAAAGTTCACATGAACCAATTCAAAATATGTGACATGATTTTTCTGTTTTATAAATACGAGTCAGTTTTTTATGTAAGGAAAATTTAATTCCTCAGAAAAGGCAACTTTTTTTTTTTAATGGAAATTTCTTCACACAACACATGAAGCCACCTAATATAATATATGATAGTTATTCAGAGAATGATCCACTTCTTTGGATGTTACATAGGCATATTGCAGCAGCTTATGTAAACACCTAGAATATGCCTAGCGTTGATCAAATTTTAAAACGATAGCAAAAAGAAAACATTATGATAGAAAACATTTACTGTGTAGTAATTTCAACGGAGAATATGAATGCAATATTTTTTCTTTCTTTTTTTTTTTTTAATCAACCTACGGTAAGTTTCATGAATATTTTTATGTTTTAATAAAATGTGTAGCAGCAAATGAAGAAATTGTTTTATCATAAGAAATGTTAGTGTTATAGGTTGGAGAGTGTAAGTCGGTGTTCACCAATTCATAATCGGGATCTATTGATTTTTAGGACCAAGGTTGCAGGTGCAGAAATTTCTATAATTCGAAAGTAGTAGAGTATCCACGGGACTGTTAAAGGTAAATTTAACGTAATCTCTGATTTGCAAAAGGCTTCCACCAAACCAGTCTTACACATATAAAATAAAAAAATGTGAATAACTTCGGAAAAATGACGACACTTGACAAAGAACTCAAGATCGCTGTATTGGAATAAAATAACATTTATTTACGTGTTTAAGAAACGCTAAGGTATTTTTGCAACGAGTGTTCATTAGTCGGGCCTAGCGTAATGAGTGTCTTGTGAAAATGGCATGAAGTTTAAGATTACTGATTTTTATGAACAGAGAGACACACGTGGTTATTTTTTGAGGCGAAAAAGTCATTAAACCATGTAAGCATCATGCATATGTGTGTGTGTGTGTTCATCATTTAAGAAAACAGTAGTTCAAAATAGCATTGTTGAAAAGAAATAGTTCTTGTTCACTGTGGTAATTTTCCATGATGAGAATTAAGGCTCATTTGCTTGGCACACAAATTCAAGGCAGAATTTTAACACCTCCCAAGACGGAGTTACTTTAGCTCCAGTCTCAGAGGAAACAAGAGAAGAAACTGGAATAAAACTAAACTGAACTGACTTGATTTTCACAGGCGAAACTTTATATATGGGTGTTCTGGAACATTCCAGTCTATTTGTTGTATCACTGCACGTGGAGGGCAACATAGTTCCTTTTTTGCATATGTGCGGCTGGGCAAATTATAACGTTGTAATCTTGCGCGTTTTGATATCCGTGGGCACTGAAATGGTGATTGCTATGAAAATGTCTCTGCTGAAGATTTATTCCGGCCATACGTAATAGTGGCTACACTGTTTTAAGGTTTGATGATTACAAAAAAATTATTTTTTATGACAAAATGTTTTTTGTCTTTGTTTTTATTTTTGTCTCTTATTTTATTTTATAAAGATTTTTGGTTATTTGCTGAGGATTCCTAAGAAAGTACTCTTGCCAAATGTTTTGTAGGAAATTTTTTCAAATCACTCATGTTCGGAACCAATGGCACACTAACTATAAATTTCAAACAGCTGAGGGACCACATGTATATAATCTTTATTATTTTTCCAATTTGCAAACGCAACTTGGAAAAAAAGTCCCACGATGCAAAGACATGCATTGTCTACATTGACCATTCATGCACTTCCAAGCGAATTTGTCATTCACAATATTTTTCTTTCTATATTCATTTTTTTGCACATGTTTGGCATCTCATACTGCTCCTAATTTCTATTCATGTCAAAATAAAAGAAGTTTTCAGCAACTGTAGCATAATCTGTAAAACCATATAGATTCATCATGACAATTTTAAACTGATTTATTGTTACTGATTTACTTTTTTGCACGATTAAAATATTTTCTTCCAATTTTTTAACTATTGTCTGCTGCACATCTAAAACATATCTTGATGACATGGAATCCCAAAACGATCTTTGGCTGTTAAGGGGTCAAAGTTCAACGATTTGAGAACTCTACCAAACTCCTCTGCCAATTTTTGGTCTAAACACTTGAAATTTTAGATATAGGTTCCTTGAACATGGATCTAACTTATTAACTTGATTTGAGCCCAAAACAATAAATACTACGGGGTCATAATAGGGGTTAAAGTTAAAAAAAAAAAAAAATTGACGACTGCAGTCTCTACCAAATTACTCAGACAGTTTCTGGTCTAAACATTTGAAATTTTACATAAAGGGTATTCAGAGATTGGGCAAGCTTTTTAATCGTTTTTGGGTTGAAAATTTGGGCTACCAATATATAAATGTATGTATGTATGTTTGCATGTCTGCCTAAAACTTTTGATAGAGGCGACGGATTTCTACAAAATCAGTATTGTTTTGAAGCTTGGCATTTCAGATGACAAATATCGAAAAATTGGCTAAAAACATTAATGTCTTCACCTTTAACTGGGCACTTTTCTACAGGGAGGGGTCGCTTTTTTCACTGATATTTTTGAAAGCCATCCTCTCTTTTCGATTGTCTAGCCTTAATTTAAACCTACGTCACTTCTGGTTTGGCGGTGGTCGTAACAGTATAGACGTCACATTTTTTTTCCGTTCTTTTCCTCCTTCGCGGTACGGGTTTGAGCCTGCCTTCCTACTACCATTTTTTTTTCTTTTTTTTGCTCAATATACACCTCCAAACACCCGGAAAATGCCGGGCTCCCAGGCTAGTCATGTTAGAAAGGAAAGATGTACAGCGAAACAAACTTTAATGATAAACTTAGTTCAGTTGTTGACATGGCGTCATTTATTCGTCATGATTTCTATGCACGAACGTGATTTATTTGTATGGCAGTCGAGTTATTAGCCATTAAAATGTAATGAAAGGAGAAAATAAACTGATAGAACAGAAAGTGTGACTTTTTTCTAGGAATTTCTTGCACACAGTCGGTTTAGAAGATTAAAGAGAAGGAAAAGAAGCAACAGTTGACAGTTATGAAAAAAAATGTGTGATTTTTTTGTGTGTATTCTTCTAATCGTGATCCATTGTTGATTTGTAAGTCGGAACGTGTGTGGGTGTTGTCAAGAGATAGGGAGAAATAAGGAATTTCATTTGGGGAGCACAATAGGTTGGCAGGCGACACGTTTTGATAGATTTAGATGCTAAGAAAAGATGCATCTGGAAATGCAAATATTAATGAGGTGCAATGCCGCATTTTACATGGGAAGCCAGGGTGAATTAACTTAACAATATGGAAAGAAAAAACGTGAAGAAATATGCATTGGAAAATGGCGACAGCACACGGAGGGTGTCCCCGTGAGATGCTAAGGAAAAACAGGACATAGAGAAAATGTATCATGACAAAACAGCTATTGATTTAACAGCACTTGTTCCTGGACAATATGTACGTATACTGAATAACCAAACTAGGAAATGGAAACCAGCCACAGTTTTGAGTAAATGTGCAGAACCAAGATCATACATTCTTCAATGACGAAACGATCTTCAAAAAGAGGAAACAAAGTCCAAATAAGAGCGGATCGAAAATTCATCTCCACAGCACAAACTAAATTCAATAAAACAAACCCAAAAAGATTTCACACACAACACTAGATGTGGCCGTGAAGTACATAGGCCGAAAAGATTTAAGCAAGAAATGTACTAACAAATATCTAAACAATTTTCTTCTTTTCTATCTGGTAAGGGAGATGCAGTGATATCATGGAACTATTTTCATATGCGCAATATCTGTAACCCTGAAGATAGATAGTATAACTCACTTCGCGCTTCGACATGGTTTGACTAACATGTATGCTTCTACCCTCATGTGTATATATATATATATATATATATATATATATATATATATATATATATATATATATATATATATATATATATATATATAGTTCGAATCCTTAGAACTTATAATGATTCATTTTTGTCACGTTACAGCACACCTCAATACAACAAGCATCGTTACATTATGTTACTCTTCTTTCGATTCGGGACCAGTAGGCCTCTACGCTGTTCGTTACAGACACCAGTCAATGAGTCCACAAAATTTTGTTTTTAGTTTACAGCTCCATGCTGATAGTCCAATTATGCGAACCTTCTCTAACTCCTCCACTCATCTGTGCATAAGATACATGAGAGAGGGGGAGGGGGTTTAAGAAAATTCCTATCGTAACTCTTTTTTTTTCACGTGAGAGTCTCAATATTTTTCTCGGTGATGGTCACAAAGTGTGTGTATAATTTAGTAGATCATTATAATTGAAAAGTGATACTGACGACAAAAGTCATAATTTTTTTTTTATAATCTAAAAGCTAGGTTTGTAATCGATGAGATTAACATGAAAAAAAGAAAAAACAGTGTAAATTGTGGAATTTAGAAGTGAGAGGCAGTTTCCTGCCCTCTAAAATTCTAAAATATTTTATTTGAGCGAAAGGTGTTAGCTGTCGAAAATTTATCCTCTTTCAAATAAATTTGACGTGAAAGTAACTAGCCTGAAAAAAAAAAATAAAAGCATGAAATAAAAAGGGGTGGGGGTAAAGAATAAAATATAAAGGTCTTGTTTCAAAATGAAGAAGAGATTTTATTCACGATAAAATTAGTTGAAAATTTTTCCCTTTGCATTAAATTAAAAAAACGCCAAGGTAACATATAATGAAAAAATAACACTGGTTCTTATAATGAAGATGTCGTATCCATGAACGAATACAATATAAAGATTCAAAATAGTATTTCCTAATCACACTCTCATATGTAATAAATTTTAGGAGCGTACTCACAAATTGAAAGCCAGTCAGGCACGTGGCTTCTTCTTTTTTTTTCTCGTTTTGAAGTCCTTTTAGAAATTTATATGCAAACCGTAGCCACACAAAATAAAAACCTTTTAAAAAATTATACTCCTTCCAAATACATGCAGACCGTAGTCACGTAGATAGTTTTCAGAAGCATGCCTCGTCGCATATCCAGGGTATTCTTGCCGGGGTTTCTTCTTTGAAGGAGGCTCCAAAATTCCTTGTCTGCACCAGGCAATGAACCTGCATCCACTCTCCACGCCACTGGAACCAAAAAAGAGGCCGAAATTCGCGTTGGGCTCGTGACGTCATCAAGGAGCTAGCATTTCCCTTTTCCTCAAATTAAAGGGAGTTTCGTACAAACCCAAAATATACGAAACCAAGAATCATAAAGGATACGAAATACAAAAAATCAAATACAAGAACCAGATAAAAAATAATAAATGTAAACAGGTGGAGGATGCACTATTATTGGTACAAAAAAAATTCAAACATAGCCGATAATTTATTTATTTTCTTTTGTGTGTGTGTGTGTGTGAACATTTCTTTATTTATTGAATTATTTTTAAGCAATATTATTTTGGGTGTAAAAAAATAAACTCTTAAACATGGCTGTTAATGAAATGAAACTAAACGCAGCAAATTTGGTCTGATAAGCGGAACAATTTGACACCGGTTATGGTCGTCCATGCTTCCATTACGCCTCAAAATATTTATACATTTTGGAGATCAGCCATTCATTTTGCACGTAGTTTCATCCTACATCCCTTTTAGCTAGGAGTAAAGTCTGTCCTAATACTACACTTCATCTTCTCTGATCTCAATCCTTCTTAGACTGAATCAGTTTTCATTTTTGTTCCAATAAGGGGTGCTCTTTTTAGAGAATGGATTTTCATTAAAAACTGACCTTGTACCTAACTTTGCCCTCCGACTTATTTCATTTCTAATGCAAACAAAAAAGCCACAAAAATATATTCTAATATAAACAGAAATATAAAAGAACAGACACCTCACTACTAAATAGACATCTCTTCATCCCTACCCAAACTAATAATACAAAAATTTATGACACTCTCAATAGACTTGGTGTATATTCGATACAAACAACTTCTTCAACAATAAAACAAACATTAAAAACCTGAAGTAATATCTGTAATAAGGAATGAAGACGAAGCCTGATTGAGGAAGGGCCGGAGCAGTGTGTTTATTTTCTAAGGTACAGAAACCGGAACTTCTGGTAGTCCTGCATGTATAAGTGAACCTGCAGCATATGATGTTTCATATTACAACATCCCCCCCCCCTGTTTAGTTATGTATTTGTGTGTGTACGACTCAGTTCTAAGTTAATTAAAGTTCTACTGAAAAGGTGCTAGATAGGGTGTATGGGTGTAAAATGGTTAGTCTATTATGTTGGCCAGTGTTGTGTGTGTTTAGTGTGCAAGTTATTTATATTTAGTCTTTGAATCTTGTTGAGGATTTTATGACTCGTCCAGATCGAGTACGAGTTGGGCTTTTGTAGACTTGGTCGTCTTCTAGTGTGTTTTTTGTATTGTTGTAGAGTGTGATAGTTTGTTTTTGGCCGTTATGTACATAGGGTTGTTCCACGTTCTGTGCTGTTGTTGGTGTTGGGTTGGCAAAGTGGACTTTCTTCTTTGTGGTCGGTATTGGTACTGCACGGAGGTGGGCTCTGTTGTAGCGGAGTGTTGTCCCATTTGGAGTTTGTACAATGTAACTCCTTGGGTTGGCATCATCCTTCCGGACTATTACTGTTTATTGGGGTTGCTCTGATCTGCAGTAGTGCTAACTGTATGTAATTTTTGTAATTACCGATTTGACATATCGTACATGTCTCTCAATAAATTCCATTGCTTTTAGCAAAGTGTGGTGAGCTGGTGGTATGTTTAACACCCCATGATGTTGTAAAGTTCTGGAAAACTTGTCCAGTGAATTGTCCGTCATGATCTGGTCTGGTCGCCTGAATAGGGATGTGTAGCTCTTGATTTTGTCAGATACTGCTCTGCTCGTTAAAGGTGTAGGCATTTCATCAATCACTGGGTATTTTGAGTATCTGTCGACAGTAAGGAGGTACTGCCATCCATTTATTTCAAACAGGTCCGATGCAATGTGTTGCCACAGTTGTGATGGAATGTTGTGTGGTTCGAGTGGTTCACGTTTGTTCAAATCCTGGTGTTCCTGGCAGAGCAAACATGATAGACACATTTTTTTGATATCCTTGTTGATGTTTGGCCAGAAGATACTCTCTTTTGCAAGACAGTGGGGTTTTCTCAATGCCTTGGAGTTGACGTAGAATGTCATCTCTCATAGTTTCTGGAATCAGAACTTGTCCTTTGAAAAGTATTCCTGCCTCGACAGCCAGTTCGTCGCAGAATAACTAGTATACTCAGATGTCGGTGGGTAGATCTCGAACAATTTCTGGCCATCCTTGAAATACAATTTCTTCAGGAGATTCAGTGCTCACTCTTGTTGTTTCCTTGAATAGCAAAGTTCTTTCCCCCATTGAGAAATTGATGGTTGTGATGGTATGATGTCCATCATCAACTTCTGTGTCTATGCCATCGGTTCTTTCATCCAGTTCAACGACATTGTTGTTTTCTGGGTTGGGCAATTGGCTAAGTGTGTCTGCAAAGATCATATCTTTGCCTGGATGGTAAACTACCCTGAAGTTGTTTTTAAAAGCATATGTTGCAAACGTGGTGGTGCTGAGTGTAGTGACTTTGCACATATAGTGACAAGTGATTTGTGGTCGGTCACTATTGTATAGGTACGTATGGTAATGCTGGATACCATGCACAATTGCTAGCATTTTGCGCTCAATGTTACTGTATCTAGATTGGCATTCGGTCAGCGTTTTGGAACCAAACACAATTGGTTTGCCTTCCTGTGTCAGGGCCATCCCCAAACCCTTCAGTGATGCATCTACTTCCAGTGATAATGGTTTTGTTTGGTCGTAGTATAATAAGAGGGCGTTGGTAGTGATCATTTTTTTAGGTCGTTATAGCATCGTTGGTAGTCTGGATCCCATATCCAGGGTATTTGTGATCTTAGGAGGCTGCGCAATGGGTAAGCTTTTTCAGCAAAGTTTGGTATGTATTGGGAAAGATAGTTTAGTATCCCTAAGAAGCGCTGTAATTCATCTTTGTTTTGCGATTGTGGCATCTGTTGAATGTCACTTACTTTGGCAGGGTCTGGCTTGATGCCGGTAGGTGTGTATATATTGCCGAAAAATGTAATACTACGTTTTCTGATGACACATTTCTTGCTGTTAAAAACAAGACCAGTTTTAGCTGCTCAGTTCATTAGTTTTAACAAGTTTCTGTCATGTTCTTCTTCGTCCTCTCCGTATACTGCCATATCATCAGCTATGCTAGCAACACCATCTAGACCTTCAAGGATCTGATCGATCTTTGCCTGGAATATGTCTTGCGAGACACTTAGGTCAAATGGCAATCGTTTCCAGCAAACCCTTCCAAAGGGTGTTGTCAGTATCTGGGATTGTTCATCCAAGTGAATTGACCAATATCTCGCTTTCGCATCAAGCTTACTGAATACTTTTGTCTTTGCAAACTTCGGGTTTAATTCTTCTACTGTGGGTATTTAGTAGGGACATCTCTTCAAACTAGAGTTTAGTTTCTGAGGGTCAATGCATATCCTGAGAGATCGATCCCTTTTTGTGTTGAAAGCCAAACTGGATCACCAGTCTGTGTGCTCTTCTACCTTCCTTAGCACATCCTCTTGTATTAATCTTTCGATTTCTTGTTTGATCTTATCCTTAAGGTGGATGCTGCATTTGCGAGGAGGGTCAATGAATGGCTCTGCATCTTTTTTTTAGCAAGAATTTTGCAGTTCCACTAAAGTTTCCGATTCTGTTGAACTGTTCTGGGTATGCATCCTTAAGTTGCTCGACATCGCTGATGGGTGTAGGAGGTGATCTTGGTGTTGTATCCTTTATAGCATCGACGTTTATCGTAATGAGGTTGAGTTGTTTGATTGTAGGCAAACCTACAACAGCTGGTCCTGGAACATTTACAACATAAAAAACGGCGTCTATCCATTTAGAATCTTTGTAACGGCATGGGATATTAATGGTTCCTGTGCAGGTGATTGTGTCACCACTATATGACGTGAGTCTTATGTGTGGTGTTGGTTGTATGATGTTGAGGGCAGCCTTGTTTGTTGCATACATTTGTCAAAACGTTCTCATTGGGAGAGTGTTACCTGATGCCCCGGAGTCAATTTTCAAGCAGAGTGTATGTGGTGAGTTAGGGATGTGAGGAAGTCTTATAGTTAGGGTCGTATATGCCTCATCCCTGGATTGTTTATCTATGCTGTCCATGCATTTGTCACTTATCATGATCGAATAGAAATGTTTGTTATAGTCGTTGCTATTGCTATCAATGTCTATACTGTCAACATTTTGATTCTTACCTCCATGTTTCGGTTTTCTTCTCTGACTATGACACTGGTTGTAGTGGGGTTGCATTCTATGGCGTCTGCTATGAGTTCTATTTTCTCTATGTTGTTTTGAGGACCTACAGCATCTGGCCCAGTACCCCTTGTTCCCACATGTGGAACATTCGTTGTGGTATGTGGGACATTGTCATGGCTTGTGGCAGGTGTCACAGTTCTTGCATTTCCTGCCCCAATGTATGCTGTGAATTTTTTCGCTTTGTGACCGCAGATTTGTTGCAGTTGGTTATTTCTGGCTGAGAGAGTTTTAAATTTTCTGCCTTTGGCAAGGGCATCGCCAATCTTGTGTCCTTTGGGTTTGCCATAAAGTTCATTCCTGAAAGCGTCATATGGTGTGGAGGCAATAATTAGTTCAATGATCCTCTCATGCAGTTCTTCTTTGGAAAAATTTAGTGCAAGTGTCTGAGCCCTAGTGATGAAGTCATCTAAACTTTCATCAGTTGTTTGCCTATACTGCATTAAATGTAGCCTGTGGATTCGGAAGTGCACATTAGTGTTAATTTGTGCTTCATAGAACTTCCATAATTTTTGTCGTGACCGTTCTTCTTCTCCTGTCAGACCACTCGCGTTAAGCCGTTTTAAACCTTCATCATTTATGCCACGGCAGATTTTTCTGGCTTGTTTCACTGTGTCCGTTATGTCCTCATCCTCTAAATAAAGTGTCATTTTTTGTTTAAATAATGATATTGCTTCGCTAAGGTCAGGGTCAGACCATTGCATATCTGGTAGACGGGCTGTCATTTTATTAAGGCTCTTGTTTCAGCAGGTTGTCATGTCAAGGTCGTTTGGCCTTTTCACGGACGTAGCTTTCTCATAGTACACCGTGTATTAGATGAAAGGAAAGGTTACGCTTTCTTTTTTTTTTTTTACTCACGAGAAGCGTTCAGTCGAGAGGGACAATATGGCTGACGTTGTCGTAGTTTTTCTGTATTGGTTTGTTCTTGTTTCTTTTCCGTATGAAGGATTGTCCGGGAACGTGTAAGGAGTCCCCCTTGGTTTGTGTTTCTGCTTTACCGCTTGCCACCATGAAGTAATATCTGTAATAAGGAATGAAGACGAAGCCTGATTGAGGAAGGGCCGGAGCAGTATGTTTATTTTCTAAGGTACAGAAACCGGAACTTCCGGTAGTCCTGCACGTATAAGTGCACCCGCAGCATATGATGTTTCATATTAAAACAACCAATAAGCACTCCCCCAAAACCCTCACATCCAACGCCGACATATACTCTATCCCTTGTAATGACTGCCACCAAACATATATAGGAGAAACGCAATGTAAGTTAGAAATAAGACTTAATTAACCTAGAAGAGACATAAAGAATGGAAATTCCTTAAATGCACTTTTTTGCCATTGTGCTGAACATGATCACTCGTTTGACTTTGATCATGCAAAAATTAGCAAATTCGTTGTAGATAGAGCTAACGAAGATTTCTAGAATCGGCACTTATTTCCAATACTAGCACCATCACGCAAAGAAAACATTTCTACAATTTAGCCCCTATTATAGGAAATATAATAATCAAAAAGCAAAACATGATTACAGATCCTGGGTAATCAGTCTATATGTCATTAAACGTCTCTTCTCACATTATTTAAACAAAATAAACAAAATAAAAATAAAAAATTAGATGCGCATGTACATATGTATTTCAATAATCGTTTTAATATGTATATATAAGCATAGAATACTTCAACCTTTCCGCACGCACGTTTATAGTTTCGGCCCAGAATGGGAAGGACTTTAGGATTTTTCCCTTTTTCATTCGCATGTGGTCTGTGATCGTTTTTCTTCTACATTTTTCCTACGAAATCCTGATGATGTCCCCTGAAATAGGGACGAAACGTTGATTACTATTTTGTTAATTCTCAGTTTTCCTTCTCAAATAACATAACGTCAACCATCGCTAGTATTTTTATTTTATTTTTAATCATACATAAATATGTATGGAAAGAAGGTTTTGTTTACTATAACATTTTTACGCAAGTATAAATTATGTAGAATATCTGCATGAATATAATTACACGTAATTTTTTTTTTTTTTTTTTTTTTTTTTTACAAAGGCATCACCACATTATCAAGGCCCAGAGGCCACTCAAGGATAAGGGTTAAAGAGTGTACAGTAGAAGTTGGTCAATATAGTAATCATTAGTAATGAAAATTTGGTAAATTTAATAACTTATATGGAACGGCTCATCAAGAACTTATTTACCTTAGACTTGAACACAACCATATTGTAGTCAGCCGGAAAGCAGGAAAACGGAAGACAGTTCCACAGGCGTGCAGTTCTAAGAAAGAAGCTTTGTTCATGGAATCTATGTTTAGGTTTAGGCACAGATAAAGAGTGGGGGAAATTATTGATAGTGTTTACAGCTAGACGAGTGTTTCTTGTGAAAGTTTGGCGAGGGGGGACCATAGATTGAAGCTCAGTTGAACACTTTCCATGAAAATAACGATACATCAGAGACAAACTCGCAACATCTCTTCTGTGAGATAGAGGTTGTAAGGAGGAGAAAAGGACATCTCCTACGAGGCTACGAAGTCTATTTTGAACCCTATCAAGGCAGGACAAGTCCTTTCTAGCAGCTCCTGCCCAGATGTGGCAACAGTATTCCATCCTTGGACGTACCTGGCTCTTATATAGATAGAGAATAGCATCAGCAGTGAGATATCTACTGGATCGATAGAAAGATCCCACCATTTTTCCAGCGGCCTTGGCAACAGATTTGATATACGTGTTCCATTTAAGATCAGGAGTAATGGTCAAGCCCAGAAGCTTGTCAAAACTTGAGGCCTCCTGAAGACGAGAGCCATTCATTTCAATTGATGACAAATGTGGATTAAAATGTTGATGATGTAAAGAGAGAAGCTTGGTTTTAGATGCATTAAAAGTAACCAGCCACTCCTTTCCCCATTGTACTACATGCTCAAGATCAGAGGAGAGAGAATTGGAGAGTACTTGCTCGTTTACTGTCTTAGATGTGGTACCATAAATGGTAGTGTCGTCAGCATAAATGTCTACAAATGATGTAAGGATATGATTTGGAAGATCATTAATGTAGATCAGGAAAAGAGTTGGGCCCAGGATGGATCCCTGAGGGACACCGGCATTAATACTGTGAGCTTCTGATTTTTGCCCCTCAACTACTACTCTTATGAACCTATCAGAAAGAAATGATTTAATAATTGAGAAGACTAAATTTATTAGTATTAGAATAGAAATTTATTAGTATTAGAATAGAAATTTATTAGTATTAGAACATAAATAGAACGTAATAGATGATAATCCCATAAGAAAAACCAAGTTAGGGAATTAATTAAAATGAATGTTTAAAAGAATACACAAATTAGATCATTTGCAGATGAATGCAATTCCACAACCCATATATAGCAAAGTTTATATTCTTTGTAAATAAATAGAAGAAAGGGTATTTGTTTGCTATGAATATCAATACACAACAAAAACGCAAATTTATAGGAGTGTATATATATATATATATATATATATATATATATATATATATATATATATATATATATATATATATATATATATAAGAGCTAAGAGATGAGAATTCAAAGTTAAATGAAACTGTATAACATCATCAGATCAATAAGGAAAAAGAACTTCTTTAGGCCATGACATTTCAAAGAAGAAGGAAAAGAAGAAAAAGAAGAAAGAGCAAGGTTTTCTATATCTACAAAACAGCTGTCTTAAATAGAAATTAGAGAAAGATTATATGCATACATCAGCTTGGAGAAAGAAGACAGGAAAAACGGTGATTTCTATTCTAATACTAATAAATTTCTGTTCTAATATTAATAAATTTCTGTTCTAATATTAATAATTTTCTATTCTAATATTAATAAATTTCTGTTCTAATACTAATAAATTTCTATTCTAATACTAATAAATTTCTATTCTAATACTAATAAATTTCTGTTCTAATATTAATAAATATCTGTTCTAATATTAATAATTTTCTATTCTAATATTAATAAATTTCTGTTCTAATACAAATAAATTTCTATTCTAATACTAATAAATTTCTATTCTAATACTAATAAATTTCTGTTCTAATACTAATAAATTTCTATTGTAATACTAATAAATTTCTGTTCTAATATTAATAAATTTCTGTTCTAATACTAATAAATTTCTGTTCTAATACTAATAAATTTCTGTTCCAATACTAATAAATTTCTGTTCTAATATTAATAAATTTCTATTCTAATACTAATGCATTTCTGTTCTAATATTAATAAATTTCTGTTCTAATACTAATAAATTTCTGTTCCAATACTAATAAATTTCTGTTCCAATACTAATAAATTTCTGTTCTAATACTAATGAATTTTTATTCTAATACTAATAAATTTCTGTTCTAATATTAATAAATTTCTGTTCTAATACTAATAAATTTCTGTTCTAATACTAATAAATTTCTATTCTAATACAAATAAATTTCTGTTCTAATACAAATAAATTTCTATTCTAATACTAATAAATTTCTGTTCTAATACTAATAAATTTCTGTTCTAATACTAATAAATTTCTGTTCCAATACTAATAAATTTCTGTTCTAATATTAATAAATTTCTGTTCTAATACTAATAAATTTCTGTTCTAATACTAATAAATTTCTATTCTAATACAAATAAATTTCTGTTCTAATACAAATAAATTTCTATTCTAATACTAATAAATTTCTGTTCTAATACTAATAAATTTCTATTCTAATACTAATAAATTTCTGTTCTAATCCTAATAAATTTCTGTTCTAATACTAATAAATTTCTATTCTAATACTAATAAATTTCTGTTCTAATACTAATAAATTTCTGTTCTAATACTAATAAATTTCTGTTCTAATACTATTAAATTTCTATTCTAATACTAATAAATTTCTGTTCTAATACTAATAAATTTCTATTCTAATACTAATAAATTTCTATTCTAATACTAATAAATTTCTGTTCTAATACTAATAAATTTCTATTCTAATACTAATAAATTTCTGTTCTAATACTAATAAATTTCTGTTCCAATACTAATAAATTTCTGTTCTAATACTAATAAATTTCTGTTCTAATACTAATAAATTTCTGTTCTAATACTAATAAATTTCTATTCTAATACTAATAAATTTCTTTTCTAATACTAATAAATTTCTGTTCTAATACTAATAAATTTCTGTTCTAATACTAATAAATTTCTATTCTAATATTAATACATTTCTGTTCTAATACTAATACATTTCTATTCTAATACTAATAAATTTCTGTTCTAATACTAATAAATTTCTGTTCTAATATTAATAAATTTCTGTTCTAATACTAATAAATTTCTGTTCTAATACTAATAAATTTCTATTCTAATACTAATAAATTTCTGTTCTAATATTTATAAATTTCTGTTCTAATACTAATAAATTTCTGTTCTAATACTAATAAATTTCTGTTCTAATACTAATAAATTTCTGTTCTAATATTAATAAATTTCTGTTCTAATACTAATAAATTTATGTTCTAATACTAATAAATTTTTTTTCTAATACTAATAAATTTCTGTTCTAATATTAATAAATTTCTGTTCTAATACTAATAAATTTCTATTCTAATACTAATAAATTTCTATTCTAATACTAATAAATTTCTGTTCTAATACTAATAAATTTCTATTCTAATACTATTAAATTTCTTTTCTAATACTAATAAATTTCTGTTCTAATATTAAATAATTTCTGTTCTAATACTAATAAATTTCTTTTTTAATACAAATAAATTTCTGTTCTAAGATGTTGAGAAAGAAGACAGGAAAAACGGTGATATCTCTTCTAATACTAATAAATTTCTGTTCTAATATTAATAAATTTCTGTTCTAATACTAATAAATTTCTGTTCTAATATTAATAAATTTCTGTTCTAATACTAATAAATTTCTGTTCTAATACTACTAAATTTCTATTCTAATACTAATAAATTTCTATTCTAATACTAATAAATTTCTATTCTAATACTAATAAAATTTCTATTCTAATTCTAATAAATTTCTGTTCCAATACTAATAAATTTCTGTTCCAATACTAATAAATTTCTGTTCTAATATTAATAAATTTCTGTTCTAATACTAATAAATTTCTATTCTAATACTAATAAATTTCTGTTCTAATACTAATAAATTTCTGTTCTAATACTAATAAATTTCTGTTCTAATATTAATAAATTTCTGTTCTAATACTAATAAATTTCTGTTCCAATATTAATAAATTTCTGTTCTAATACTAATAAATTTCTGTTCCAATACTAATAAATTTCTTCTCTAATACTAATAAATTTCTGTTCTAATACTACTAAATTTCTATTCTAATACTAATAAATTTCTATTCTAATACTAATAAAAATCTGTTCCAATACTAATAAATTTCTATTCTAATACTAATAAATTTCTATTCTAATACTAATAAAATTTCTATTCTAATTCTAATAAATTTCTGTTCCAATACTAATAAATTTCTGTTCCAATACTAATAAATTTCTGTTCTAATATTAATAAATTTCTGTTCTAATACTAATAAATTTCTGTTCTAATACTAATAAATTTCTGTTCCAATACTAATAAATTTCTGTTCTAATATTAATAAATTTCTATTCTAATACTAATGCATTTCTGTTCTAATATTAATAAATTTCTGTTCTAATACTAATAAATTTCTGTTCCAATACTAATAAATTTCTGTTCCAATACTAATTAATTTCTGTTCTAATACTAATAAATTTTTATTCTAATATTAATAAATTTCTGTTCTAATATTAATAAATTTCTGTTCTAATACTAATAAATTTCTGTTCTAATACTAATAAATTTCTATTCTAATACAAATAAATTTCTGTTCTAATACAAATAAATTTCTATTCTAATACTAATAAATTTCTGTTCTAATACTAATAAATTTCTGTTCTAATACTAATAAATTTCTGTTCCAATACTAATAAATTTATGTTCTAATACTAATAAATTTCTATTCTAATACTAATAAATTTCTGTTCTAATCCTAATAAATTTCTGTTCTAATACTAATAAATTTCTATTCTAATACTAATAAATTTCTGTTCTAATACTAATAAATTTCTGTTCTAATACTAATAAATTTCTGTTCTAATACTATTAAATTTCTATTCTAATACTAATAAATTTCTGTTCTAATACTAATAAATTTCTATTCTAATACTAATAAATTTCTTTTCTAATACTAATAAATTTCTGTTCTAATACTAATAAATTTCTGTTCTAATACTAATAAATTTCTATTCTAATACTAATAAATTTCTATTCTAATACTAATAAATTTCTGTTCTAATATTAATAAATTTCTGTTCTAATACTAATAAATTTCTATTCTAATACTAATAAATTTCTGTTCTAATACTAATAAATTTCTATTCTAATACTAATAAATTTCTGTTCTAATACTAATAAATTTCTGTTCTAATACTAATAAATTTCTATTCTAATATTAATAAATTTCTGTTCTAATACTAATAAATTTCTGTTCTAATACTAATAAATTTCTATTCTAATACTAATAAATTTCTGTTCTAATACTAATAAATTTCTGTTCTAATACTAATAAATGCCTATTCTAATACGAATAAATTTCTTTTCTAATACTAATAAATTTCTATTCTAATACTAATAAATTTCTGTTCTAATACTAATATATTTCTGTTCAAATACTAATAAATTTCTGTTCTAATACTAATAAATTTCTGGTCTAATACTAATAAATTTCTGTTCTAATACTAGTAATTTTCTATTTTAATACAAATAAATTTCTGTTGTAATATTAATAAATTTCTGTTCTAATATTAATAAATTTCTGTTCTAATACTAATAAATTTCTGTTCTAATACAAATAAATTTCTATTCTAATACTAATAAATTTCTGTTCTAATACTAATAAATTTCTCTTCTAATACTAATAAATGACTATTCTAATACTAATAAATTTATGTTCTAATACTAATAAATTTCTTTTCTAATACTAATAAATTTCTGTTCTAATACTAACAAATTTCTGTTCTAATACTACTAAATTTCTATTCTAATACTAATAAATTTCTATTCTAATACTAATAAATTTCTATTCTAATACTAATAAAATTTCTATTCTAATTCTAATAAATTTCTGTTCCAATACTAATAAATTTCTGTTCCAATACTAATAAATTTCTGTTCTAATATTAATAAATTTCTGTTCTAATACTAATAAATTTCTGTTCTAATACTAATAAATTTCTGTTCCAATACTAATAAATTTCTGTTCTAATACTAATAAATTTCTATTCTAATACTAATGAATTTCTGTTCTAATATTAATAAATTTCTGTTCTAATACTAATAAATTTTTGTTCCAATACTAATAAATTTCTGTTCCATTACTAATAAATTTCTGTTCTAATACTAATAAATTTTTATTCTAATACTAATAAATTTCTGTTCTAATATTAATAAATTTCTGTTCTAATACTAATAAATTTCTGTTCTAATACTAATAAATTTCTATTCTAATACTAATAAATTTCTGTTCTAATACAAATAAATTTCTATTCTAATACTAATAAATTTCTGTTCTAATACTAATAAATTTCTGTTCTAATACTAATAAATTTCTGTTCCTATACTAATAAATTTCTGTTCTAATCCTAATAAATTTCTGTTCTAATACTAATAAATTTCTATTCTAATACTAATAAATTTCTGTTCTAATACTAATAAATTTCTGTTCTAAAACTAATAAATTTCTGTTCTACTATTATAAAATTTCTATTCTAATACTAATAAATTTCTGTTCTAATACTAATAAATTTCTATTCGTATACTAATAAATTTCTGTTCTAATACTAATAAATTTCTGTTCTAATATTATTAAATTTCTATTTTAATTCTAATAAATTTCTGTTCTAATACTCATAAATTTCTATTCTAATACTAATAAATGTCTATTCTAATACTAACAAATTTCTGTTCTAATATAATAAATTTCTATTCTAATACTAATAAATTTCTATTCTAATACTAATAAATTTCTATTCTAATACCAATAAATTTCTGTTCTAATATAATAAATTTCTGTTCTAATACTAATAAATTTCTATTCTAATACTAATAAATTTCTGTTCTAATACGAATAAATTTCTGTTCTAATACTACTAAATTTCTATTCTAATACTAATAAATTGCTGTTCTAATACTAATAAATTTGTGTTCTAATATTAATAAATTTCTGTTCTAATACTAATAAATTTCTTTTCTAATACTAATAAATTTCTGTTCTAATACTAATAAATTTCTGTTCTAATACTAATAAATTTCTATTCTAATACTAATAAATTTCTATTCTAATACTAATAAATTTCTGTTCTAATACTAATAAATTTCTGTTCTAATACTAATACATTTCTGTTCTTATACTAATAAATTTCTATTCAAATACTATTAAATTTCTTTTCTAATACTAATAAATTTCTGTTCTAATATTACATATTTTCTGTTCTAATACTAATAAATTTCTTTTTTAATACAAATAAATTTCTGTTCTAAGATGTTGAGACAGAAGACAGGAAAAACGGTGATATCTATTCTAATACTAATAAATTTCTATTCTAATACTAATAAATTTCTGTTCTAATACTAATAAATTTCTGTTCTAATACTAATAAATTTCTATTCTAATACTAATAAATTTCTGTTTTAATACTAATAAATTTCTGTTCTAATACTAATAAATTTCTGTTCTAATACTAATAAATTTCTATTCTAATACTAATAAATGTCTATTCTAATACTAATAAATTTCTGTTCTAATATTAACAAAGTTCTTTTCTAATACTAATAAATTTCTATTCTAATACTAATAACTTTCTGTTCTAATACTAATGAATTTCTGTTCTAATACTAATAAATTTCTGTTCTAATACTAATAAATGTCTATTCTAATACTAATAAATTTATGTTCTAATACTAATAAATTTCTATTCTAATACTAATAAATTTCTGTTCTAATACTAATAAACTTCTGTTCTAATACTAATAAATTTCTGTTCCAATACTAATAAATTTCTGTTCCAATACTAATAAATTTCTGTTCTAATACTAATAAATTTTTATTCTAATACTAATAAATTTCTGTTCTAATATTAATAAATTTCTGTTCTAATACTAATAATTTTCTGTTCTAATACTAATAAATTTCTATTCTAATACAAATAAATTTCTGTTCTAATACAAATAAATTTCTATTCTAATACTAATAAATTTCTGTTCTAATACTAATAAATTTCTGTTCTAATACTAATAAATTTCTGTTCCAATACTAATAAATTTGTGTTCTAATACATATAAATTTCTATTCTAATACTAATAAATTTCTGTTCTAATCCTAATAAATTTCTGTTCTAATACTAATAAATTTCTATTCTAATACTAATAAATTTCTGTTCTAATACTAATAAATTTCTGTTCTAATACTAATAAATTTCTGTTCTAATATTAATAAATTTCTGTTCTAATACTAATAAATTTCTGTTCTAATACTAATAAATTTCTGTTCTAATATTAATAAATTTCTGTTCTAATACTAATAAATTTCTGTTCTAATACTAATAAATTTCTATTCTAATACTAATAAATTTCTGTTCTAATATTTATAAATTTCTGTTCTAATACTAATAAATTTCTGTTCTAATACTAATAAATTTCTGTTCTAATACTAATAAATTTCTGTTCTAATATTAATAAATTTCTGTTCTAATACTAATAAATTTCTGTTCTAATACTAATATATTTCTTTTCTAATACTAATAAATTTCTGTTCTAATACTAATAAATTTCTGTTCTAATACTAATAAATTTCTATTCTAATACTACTAAATTTCTATTCTAATACTAATAAATGTCTGTTCTAATACTAATAAATTTCTGTTCTAATACTAATACATTTCTGTTCTTATACTAATAAATTTCTATTCAAATACTATTAAATTTCTTTTCTAATACTAATAAATTTCTGTTCTAATATTACATATTTTCTGTTCTAATACTAATAAATTTCTTTTTTAATACAAATAAATTTCTGTTCTAAGATGTTGAGACAGAAGACAGGAAAAACGGTGATATCTATTCTAATACTAATAAATTTCTATTCTAATACTAATAAATTTCTGTTCTAATACTAATAAATTTCTGTTCTAATACTAATAAATTTCTATTCTAATACTAATAAATTTCTGTTCTAATACTACTAAATTTCTGTTCTAATACTAATAAATTTCTGTTCTAATACTAATAAATTTCTATTCTAATACTAATAAATGTCTATTCTAATACTAATAAATTTCTGTTCTAATATTAACAAAGTTCTTTTCTAATACTAATAAATTTCTATTCTAATACTAATAACTTTCTGTTCTAATACTAATGAATTTCTGTTCTAATACAAATAAATTTCTGTTCTAATACTAATAAATGTCTATTCTAATACTAATAAATTTATGTTCTAATACTAATAAATTTCTTTTCTAATACTAATAAATTTCTGTTCTAATACTAATAAATTTCTGTTCTAATACTAATAAATTTCTGTTCCAATACTAATAAATTTCTGTTCCAATACTAATAAATTTCTGTTCTAATACTAATAAATTTTTATTCTAATACTAATAAATTTCTGTTCTAATATTAATAAATTTCTGTTCTAATACCAATAAATTTCTGTTCTAATACTAATAAATTTCTATTCTAATACAAATAAATTTCTGTTCTAATACAAATAAATTTCTATTCTAATACTAATAAATTTCTGTTCTAATACTAATAAATTTCTGTTCAAATACTAATAAATTTCTGTTCCAATACTAATAAATTTGTGTTCCTATACTAATAAATTTCTATTCTAATACTAATAAATTTCTGTTCTAATACTAATAAATTTCTGTTCTAATACTAGTAATTTTCTATTTTAATACAAATAAATTTCTGTTGTAATATTAATAAATTTCTATTCTAATATTAATACATTTCTGTTCTAATACTAATAAATTTCTGTTCTAATACTAATAAATTTCTATTCTAATACTAATAAATTTCTATTCTAATACTAATAAATTTCTGTTCTAATACTAATAAATTTCAATTCCAATACTAATAAATTTCTGTTCTAATACTAATAAATTTCTGTTCTAATACAAATAAATGTCTATTCTAATACTAATAAATTTCTGTTCTAATATTTATAAATTTCTGTTCTAATACTAATAAATTTCTGTTCTACTACTAATAAATTTCTGTTCTAATACTAATAAATTTCTGTTCTAATATTAATAAATTTCTGTTCTAATACTAATAAATTTCTGTTCTAATACTAATAAATTTCTATTCTAATACTAATAAATTTCTGTTCTAATATTTATAAATTTCTGTTCTAATACTAATAAATTTCTGTTCTACTACTAATAAATTTCTGTTCTAATACTAATAAATTTCTGTTCTAATATTAATAAATTTCTGTTCTAATACTAATAAATTTCTGTTCCAATACTAATAAATTTCTTTTCTAATACTAATAAATTTCTGTTCTAATATTAATACATTTCTGTTCTAATACTAATAAATTTCTATTCTAATTCTAATAAATTTCTATTCTAATACTAATAAATTTCTGTTCTAATACTAATAAATTTCTGTTCTAATACTAATAAATTTCTGTTCTTATACTAATAAATTTTTATTCTAATACTATTAAATTTCTTTTCTAATACTAATAAATTTCTGTTCTAATATTAAATAATTTCTGTTCTAATACTAATAAATTTCTTTTTTAATACAAATAAATTTCTGTTCTAAGATGTTGAGAAAGAAGACAGGAAAAACGGTGATATCTATTCTAATACTAATAAATTTCTGTTCTAATACTAATAAATTTCTGTTCTAATACTAATAAATTTCTATTCTAATACTAATAAATTTCTTTTCTAATACTAATAAATTTCTGTTCTAATATTAATAAATTTCTGTTCTAATACTAATAAATTTCTGTTCCAATACTAATAAATTTCTTCTCTAATACTAATAAATTTCTGTTCTAATACTACTAAATTTCTATTCTAATACTAATAAATTTCTATTCTAATACTAATAAAAATCTGTTCCAATACTAATAAATTTCTATTCTAATACTAATAAATTTCTATTCTAATACTAATAAAATTTCTATTCTAATTCTAATAAATTTCTGTTCCAATACTAATAAATTTCTGTTCCAATACTAATAAATTTCTGTTCTAATATTAATAAATTTCTGTTCTAATACTAATAAATTTCTGTTCTAATACTAATAAATTTCTGTTCCAATACTAATAAATTTCTGTTCTAATATTATTAAATTTCTATTCTAATACTAATGCATTTCTGTTCTAATATTAATAAATTTCTGTTCTAATACTAATAAATTTCTGTTCCAATACTAATAAATTTCTGTTCCAATACTAATTAATTTCTGTTCTAATACTAATAAATTTTTATTCTAATATTAAAAAATTTCTGTTCTAATATTAATAAATTTCTGTTCTAATACTAATAAATTTCTGTTCTAATACTAATAAATTTCTATTCTAATACAAATAAATTTCTGTTCTAATACAAATAAATTTCTATTCTAATACTAATAAATTTCTGTTCTAATACTAATAAATTTCTGTTCTAATACTAATAAATTTCTGTTCCAATACTTATAAATTTATGTTCTAATACTAATAAATTTCTATTCTAATACTAATAAATTTCTGTTCTAATCCTAATAAATTTCTGTTCTAATACTAATAAATTTCTATTCTAATACTAATAAATTTCTGTTCTAATACTAATAAATTTCTGTTCTAATACTAATAAATTTCTGTTCTAATACTATTAAATTTCTATTCTAATACTAATAAATTTCTGTTCTAATACTAATAAATTTCTATTCTAATACTAATAAATTTCTTTTCTAATACTAATAAATTTCTGTTCTAATACTAATAAATTTCTGTTCTAATACTAATAAATTTCTATTCTAATACTAATAAATTTCTATTCTAATACTAATAAATTTCTGTTCTAATATTAATAAATTTCTGTTCTAATACTAATAAATTTCTATTCTAATACTAATAAATTTCTGTTCTAATACTAATAAATTTCTATTCTAATACTAATAAATTTCTGTTCTAATACTAATAAATTTCTGTTCTAATACTAATAAATTTCTATTCTAATATTAATAAATTTCTGTTCTAATGCTAATTATTTTCTGTTCTAATACTAATAAATTTCTATTCTAATAATAATAAATTTCTGTTCTAATACTAATAAATTTCTGTTCTAATACTAATAAATGCCTATTCTAATACGAATAAATTTCTTTTCTAATACTAATAAATTTCTATTCTAATACTAATAAATTTCTGTTCTAATACTAATATATTTCTGTTCAAATACTAATAAATTTCTGTTCTAATACTAATAAATTTCTGGTCTAATACTAATAAATTTCTGTTCTAATACTAGTAATTTTCTATTTTAATACAAATAAATTTCTGTTGTAATATTAATAAATTTCTGTTCTAATATTAATAAATTTCTGTTCTAATACTAATAAATTTCTGTTCTAATACAAATAAATTTCTATTCTAATACTAATAAATTTCTGTTCTAATACTAATAAATTTCTCTTCTAATACTAATAAATGTCTATTCTAATACTAATAAATTTATGTTCTAATACTAATAAATTTCTTTTCTAATACTAATAAATTTCTGTTCTAATACTAATAAATTTCTGTTCTAATACTACTAAATTTCTATTCTAATACTAATAAATTTCTATTCTAATACTAATAAATTTCTATTCTAATACTAATAAAATTTCTATTCTAATTCTAATAAATTTCTGTTCCAATACTAATAAATTTCTGTTCCAATACTAATAAATTTCTGTTCTAATATTAATAAATTTCTGTTCTAATACTAATAAATTTCTGTTCTAATACTAATAAATTTCTGTTCCAATACTAATAAATTTCTGTTCTAATACTAATAAATTTCTATTCTAATACTAATGAATTTCTGTTCTAATATTAATAAATTTCTGTTCTAATACTAATAAATTTTTGTTCCAATACTAATAAATTTCTGTTCCATTACTAATAAATTTCTGTTCTAATACTAATAAATTTTTATTCTAATACTAATAAATTTCTGTTCTAATATTAATAAATTTCTGTTCTAATACTAATAAATTTCTGTTCTAATACTAATAAATTTCTATTCTAATACTAATAAATTTCTGTTCTAATACAAATAAATTTCTATTCTAATACTAATAAATTTCTGTTCTAATACTAATAAATTTCTGTTCTAATACTAATAAATTTCTGTTCCTATACTAATAAATTTCTGTTCTAATCCTAATAAATTTCTGTTCTAATACTAATAAATTTCTATTCTAATACTAATAAATTTCTGTTCTAATACTAATAAATTCCTGTTCTCAAACTAATAAATTTCTGTTCTACTATTATAAAATTTCTATTCTAATACTAATAAATTTCTGTTCTAATACTAATAAATTTCTATTCGTATACTAATAAATTTCTGTCCTAATACTAATAAATTTCTGTTCTAATATTATTAAATTTCTATTTTAATTCTAATAAATTTCTGTTCTAATACTCATAAATTTCTATTCTAATACTAATAAATGTCTATTCTAATACTAATAAATTTCTGTTCTAATATAATAAATTTCTATTCTAATACTAATAAATTTCTATTCTAATACTAATAAATTTCTATTCTAATACTAATAAATTTCTGTTCTAATATAATAAATTTCTGTTCTAATACTAATAAATTTCTATTCTAATACTAATAAATTTCTGTTCTAATACGAATAAATTTCTGTTCTAATACTACTAAATTTCTATTCTAATACTAATAAATTGCTGTTCTAATACTAATAAATTTGTGTTCTAATATTAATAAATTTCTGTTCTAATACTAATAAATTTCTTTTCTAATACTAATAAATTTCTGTTCTAATACTAATAAATTTCTGTTCTAATACTAATAAATTTCTATTCTAATACTAATAAATTTCTATTCTAATACTAATAAATTTCTGTTCTAATACTAATAAATTTCTGTTCTAATACTAATACATTTCTGTTCTTATACTAATAAATTTCTATTCAAATACTATTAAATTTCTTTTCTAATACTAATAAATTTCTGTTCTAATATTACATATTTTCTGTTCTAATACTAATAAATTTCTTTTTTAATACAAATAAATTTCTGTTCTAAGATGTTGAGACAGAAGACAGGAAAAACGGTGATATCTATTGTAATACTAATAAATTTCTATTCTAATACTAATAAATTTCTGTTCTAATACTAATAAATTTCTGTTTTAATACTAATAAATTTCTATTCTAATACTAATAAATTTCTGTTCTAATACTAATAAATTTCTGTTCTAATACTAATAAATTTCTGTTCTAATACTAATAAATTTCTGTTCTAATACTAATAAATGTCTATTCTAATACTAATAAATTTCTGTTCTAATATTAACAAAGTTCTTTTCTAATACTAATAAATTTCTATTCTAATACTAATAACTTTCTGTTCTAATACTAATGAATTTCTGTTCTAATACTAATAAATTTCTGTTCTAATACTAATAAATGTCTATTCTAATACTAATAAATTTATGTTCTAATACTAATAAATTTCTATTCTAATACTAATAAATTTCTGTTCTAATACTAATAAACTTCTGTTCTAATACTAATAAATTTCTGTTCCAATACTAATAAATTTCTGTTCCAATACTAATAAATTTCTGTTCTAATACTAATAAATTTTTATTCTAATACTAATAAATTTCTGTTCTAATATTAATAAATTTCTGTTCTAATACTAATAATTTTCTGTTCTAATACTAATAAATTTCTATTCTAATACAAATAAATTTCTGTTCTAATACAAATAAATTTCTATTCTAATACTAATAAATTTCTGTTCTAATACTAATAAATTTCTGTTCTAATACTAATAAATTTCTGTTCCAATACTAATAAATTTGTGTTCTAATACTAATAAATTTCTATTCTAATACTAATAAATTTCTGTTCTAATCCTAATAAATTTCTGTTCTAATACTAATAAATTTCTATTCTAATACTAATAAATTTCTGTTCTAATACTAATAAATTTCTGTTCTAATACTACTAAATTTCTATTCTAATACTAATAAATTGCTGTTCTAATACTAATAAATTTGTGTTCTAATATTAATAAATTTCTGTTCTAATATTAATAAATTTCTGTTCTAATACTAATAAATTTCTGTTCTAATACTAATAAATTTCTGTTCTAATATTAATAAATTTCTGTTCTAATACTAATAAATTTCTGTTCTAATACTAATAAATTTCTGTTCTAATATTAATAAATTTCTGTTTTAATACTAATAAATTTCTGTTCTAATACTAATAAATTTCTATTCTAATACTAATAAATTTCTGTTCTAATATTTATAAATTTCTGTTCTAATACTAATAAATTTCTGTTCTAATACTAATAAATTTCTGTTCTAATACTAATAAATTTCTGTTCTAATATTAATAAATTTCTGTTCTAATACTAATAAATTTCTGTTCTAATACTAATATATTTCTTTTCTAATACTAATAAATTTCTGTTCTAATACTAATAAATTTCTGTTCTAATACTAATAAATTTCTATTCTAATACTACTAAATTTCTATTCTAATACTAATAAATGTCTGTTCTAATACTAATAAATTTCTGTTCTAATACTAATACATTTCTGTTCTTATACTAATAAATTTCTATTCAAATACTATTAAATTTCTTTTCTAATACTAATAAATTTCTGTTCTAATATTACATATTTTCTGTTCTAATACTAATAAATTTCTTTTTTAATACAAATAAATTTCTGTTCTAAGATGTTGAGACAGAAGACAGGAAAAACGGTGATATCTATTCTAATACTAATAAATTTCTATTCTAATACTAATAAATTTCTGTTCTAATACTAATAAATTTCTGTTCTAATACTAATAAATTTCTATTCTAATACTAATAAATTTCTGTTCTAATACTAATAAATTTCTGTTCTAATACTAATAAATTTCTGTTCTAATACTAATAAATTTCTATTCTAATACTAATAAATGTCTATTCTAATACTAATAAATTTCTGTTCTAATATTAACAAAGTTCTTTTCTAATACTAATAAATTTCTATTCTAATACTAATAACTTTCTGTTCTAATACTAATGAATTTCTGTTCTAATACAAATAAATTTCTGTTCTAATACTAATAAATTTCTGTTCTAATACTAATAAATTTCTGTTCTAATACTAATAAATTTCTGTTCTAATACTAATAAATTTCTGTTCCAATACTAATAAATTTCTGTTCCAATACTAATAAATTTCTGTTCTAATACTAATAAATTTTTATTCTAATACTAATAAATTTCTGTTCTAATATTAATAAGTTTCTGTTCTAATACTAATAAATTTCTGTTCTAATACTAATAAATTTCTATTCTAATACAAATAAATTTCTGTTCTAATACAAATAAATTTCTATTCTAATACTAATAAATTTCTGTTCTAATACTAATAAATTTCTGTTCAAATACTAATAAATTTCTGTTCCAATACTAATAAATTTGTGTTCCTATACTAATAAATTTCTATTCTAATACTAATAAATTTCTGTTCTAATACTAATAAATTTCTGTTCTAATACTAGTAATTTTCTATTTTAATACAAATAAATTTCTGTTGTAATATTAATAAATTTCTATTCTAATATTAATACATTTCTGTTCTAATACTAATAAATTTCTGTTCTAATACTAATAAATTTCTATTCTAATACTAATAAATTTCTATTCTAATACTAATAAATTTCTGTTCTAATACTAATAAATTTCAATTCCAATACTAATAAATTTCTGTTCTAATACTAATAAATTTCTGTTCTAATACAAATAAATGTCTATTCTAATACTAATAAATTTCTGTTCTAATATTTATAAATTTCTGTTCTAATACTAATAAATTTCTGTTCTACTACTAATAAATTTCTGTTCTAATACTAATAAATTTCTGTTCTAATATTAATAAATTTCTGTTCTAATACTAATAAATTTCTGTTCTAATACTAATAAATTTCTATTCTAATACTAATAAATTTCTGTTCTAATATTTATAAATTTCTGTTCTAATACTAATAAATTTCTGTTCTACTACTAATAAATTTCTGTTCTAATACTAATAAATTTCTGTTCTAATATTAATAAATTTCTGTTCTAATACTAATAAATTTCTGTTCCAATACTAATAAATTTCTTTTCTAATACTAATAAATTTCTGTTCTAATATTAATACATTTCTGTTCTAATACTAATAAATTTCTATTCTAATTCTAATAAATTTCTATTCTAATACTAATAAATTTCTGTTCTAATACTAATAAATTTCTGTTCTAATACTAATAAATTTCTGTTCTTATACTAATAAATTTTTATTCTAATACTATTAAATTTCTTTTCTAATACTAATAAATTTCTGTTCTAATATTAAATAATTTCTGTTCTAATACTAATAAATTTCTTTTTTAATACAAATAAATTTCTGTTCTAAGATGTTGAGAAAGAAGACAGGAAAAACGGTGATATCTATTCTAATACTAATAAATTTCTGTTCTAATACTAATAAATTTCTGTTCTAATACTAATAAATTTCTATTCTAATACTAATAAATTTCTTTTCTAATACTAATAAATTTCTGTTCTAATATTAATAACTTTCTGTTCTAATACTAATAAATTTCTATTCTAATACTAATAAATTTCTATTCTAATACTAACAAATTTCTGTTCTAATATTAATAAATTTTTGTTCTAATACTAATAAATTTCTATTCTAATACTAATAAATTTCTGTTCTAATACTAATAAATTTCTGTTCTAATACTAATAAATTTCTGTTCTAATACTAAAAAATTCCAATTCTAATACGAATAAATTTCTTTTCTAATACTAATAAATTTCTATTCTAATACTAATAAATTTCTGTTCTAATACTAATAAATTTCTGTTCAAATACTAATAAATTTCTGTTCTAATACTAATAAATTTCTGTTCTAATACTAATAAATTTCTGTTCTAATACTAATAATTTTCTATTTTAATACAAATAAATTTCTGTTCTAATATTAAAAAATTTCTGTTCTAATATTAAAAAATTTCTGTTCTAATACTAATAAATTTCTGTTCTAATACTAATAAATTTCTATTCTAATACTAATAAATTTCTGTTCTAATACTAATAAATTTCTATTCTAATACTAATAAATTTCTGTTCTAATACTAATAAATTTCTGTTCTAATACTAATAAATTCCTATTCTAATACGAATAAATTTCTTTTCTAATACTAATAAATTTCTATTCTAATACTAATAAATTTCTGTTCTAATACTAATAAATTTCTGTTCAAATACTAATAAATTTCTGTTCTAATACTAATAAATTTCTGTTCTAATACTAATAAATTTCTGTTCTAATACTAATAATTTTCTATTTTAATACAAATAAATTTCTGTTCTAATATTAATAAATTTCTGTTCTAATATTAATAAATTTCTGTTCTAATACTAATAAATTTCTGTTCTAATACTAATAAATTTCTATTCTAATACTAATAAATTTCTGTTCTAATACTAATAAATTTCTGTTCTAATACTAATAAATTTCTATTCTAATACTAATAAATTTCTATTCTAATACTAATAAATTTCTGTTCTAATATTAATAAATTTCTGTTCTAATATTAATAAATTTCTGTTCTAATACTACTAAATTTCTATTCTAATACTAATAAATTTCTGTTCTAATACTAATAAATTTCTGTTCTAATACTAATAAATTTCTATTCTAATACAAATAAATTTCTGTTCCAATACTAATAAATTTCTGTTCTAATACTAATAAATTTCTATTCTAATACTAATAAATTTCTGTTCTAATCCTAATAAATTTCTGTTCTAATACTAATAGATTTCTATTCTAATACTAATAAATTTCTGTTCTAATACTAATAAATTTCTGTTCTAATACTAATAAATTTCTGTTCTAATATTATTAAATTTCTATTCTAATACTAATAAATTTTTATTCTAATACTAATAAATTTCTATTCTAATACTAATAAATTTCTGTTCTAATACTAATAAATTTCCGTTCCAATACTAATAACTTTCTGTTCTAATACTAATAAATTTCTGTTCTAATACTAATAAATTTCTATTCTAATACTAATAAATTTCTGTTCTAATACTAATAAATTTCTGTTCAAATACTAATAAATTTCTGTTCTAATACTAATAAATTTCTGTTCTAATACTAATAAATTTCTGTTCTAATACTAATAAATTTCTTTTCTAATACTAACAAATTTCTGTTCTAATACTAATAAATTTCTGTTCCAATACTAATAAATTTCTGTTCTAATACTAATAAATTTCTGTTCTAATACTAATAAATTTCTGTTCTAATACTAATAAATTTCTATTCTAATACTAATAAATTTCTTTTCTAATACTAATAAATTTCTGTTCTAATATTAATAAATTTCTGTTCTAATACTAATAAATTTCTATTCTTATACTAATAAATTTCTATTCTAATACTAATAAATTTCTGTTCTAATATTAATAAATTTCTGTTCTAATACTAATAAATTTCTATTCTAATACTAATAAATTTCTGTTCTAATACTAATAAATTTCTGTTCTAATACTAATAAATGTCTATTCTAATACTAATAAATTTATGTTCTAATACTAATAAATTTCTTTTCTAATACTAATAAATTTCTGTTCTAATACTAATAAATTTCTGTTCTAATACTAATAAATTTCTGTTCCAATACTAATAAATTTCTGTTCCAATACTAATAAATTTCTGTTCTAATACTAATAAATTTTTATTCTAATACTAATAAATTTCTGTTCTAATATTAATAAATTTCTGTTCTAATACTAATAAATTTCTGTTCTAATACTAATAAATTTCTATTCTAATACAAATAAATTTCTGTTCTAATACAAATAAATTTCTATTCTAATACTAATAAATTTCTGTTCTAATACTAATAAATTTCTGTTCAAATACTAATAAATTTCTGTTCCAATACTAATAAATTTGTGTTCCTATACTAATAAATTTCTATTCTAATACTAATAAATTTCTGTTCTAATACTAATAAATTTCTGTTCTAATACTAGTAATTTTCTATTTTAATACAAATAAATTTCTGTTGTAATATTAATAAATTTCTATTCTAATATTAATACATTTCTGTTCTAATACTAATAAATTTCTGTTCTAATACTAATAAATTTCTATTCTAATACTAATAAATTTCTATTCTAATACTAATAAATTTCTGTTCTAATAATAATAAATTTCTATTCCAATACTAATAAATTTCTGTTCTAATACTAATAAATTTCTGTTCTAATACAAATAAATGTCTATTCTAATACTAATAAATTTCTGTTCTAATATTTATAAATTTCTGTTCTAATACTAATAAATTTCTGTTCTACTACTAATAAATTTCTGTTCTAATACTAATAAATTTCTGTTCTAATATTAATAAATTTCTGTTCTAATACTAATAAATTTCTGTTCTAATACTAATAAATTTCTATTCTAATACTAATACATTTCTGTTCTAATATTTATAAATTTCTGTTCTAATACTAATAAATTTCTGTTCTACTACTAATAAATTTCTGTTCTAATACTAATAAATTTCTGTTCTAATATTAATAAATTTCTGTTCTAATACTAATAAATTTCTGTTCCAATACTAATAAATTTCTTTTCTAATACTAATAAATTTCTGTTCTAATATTAATACATTTCTGTTCTAATACTAATAAATTTCTATTCTAATTCTAATAAATTTCTATTCTAATACTAATAAATTTCTGTTCTAATACTAATAAATTTCTGTTCTAATACTAATAAATTTCTGTTCTTATACTAATAAATTTTTATTCTAATACTATTAAATTTCTTTTCTAATACTAATAAATTTCTGTTCTAATATTAAATAATTTCTGTTCTAATACTAATAAATTTCTTTTTTAATACAAATAAATTTCTGTTCTAAGATGTTGAGAAAGAAGACAGGAAAAACGGTGATATCTATTCTAATACTAATAAATTTCTATTCTAATACTAATAAATTTCTGTTCTAATACTAATAAATTTCTATTCTAATACTAATAAATTTCTTTTCTAATACTAATAAATTTCTGTTCTAATATTAATAAATTTCTGTTCTAATACTAATAAATTTCTATTCTAATACTAATAAATTTCTATTCTAATACTAACAAATTTCTGTTCTAATATTAATAAATTTTTGTTCTAATACTAATAAATTTCTATTCTAATACTAATAAATTTCTGTTCTAATACTAATAAATTTCTGTTCTAATACAAATAAATTTCTGTTCTAATACTAATAAATTCCTATTCTAATACGAATAAATTTCTTTTCTAATACTAATAAATTTCTATTCTAATACTAATAAATTTCTGTTCTAATACTAATAAATTTCTGTTCAAATACTAATAAATTTCTGTTCTAATACTAATAAATTTCTGTTCTAATACTAATAAATTTCTGTTCTAATACTAATAATTTTCTATTTTAATACAAATAAATTTCTGTTCTAATATTAATAAATTTCTGTTCTAATATTAATAAATTTCTGTTCTAATACTAATAAATTTCTGTTCTAATACTAATAAATTTCTATTCTAATACTAATAAATTTCTGTTCTAATACTAATAAATTTCTATTCTAATACTAATAAATTTCTGTTCTAATACTAATAAATTTCTGTTCTAATACTAATAAATTCCTATTCTAATACGATTAAATTTCTTTTCTAATACTAATAAATTTCTATTCTAATACTAATAAATTTCTGTTCTAATACTAATAAATTTCTGTTCAAATACTAATAAATTTCTGTTCTAATACTAATAAATTTCTGTTCTAATACTAATAAATTTCTGTTCTAATACTAATAATTTTCTATTTTAATACAAATAAATTTCTGTTCTAATATTAATAAATTTCTGTTCTAATATTAATAAATTTCTGTTCTAATACTAATAAATTTCTGTTCTAATACTAATAAATTTCTATTCTAATACTAATAAATTTCTGTTCTAATACTAATAAATTTCTGTTCTAATACTAATAAATTTCTATTCTAATACTAATAAATTTCTATTCTAATACTAATAAATTTCTGTTCTAATATTAATAAATTTCTGTTCTAATATTAATAAATTTCTGTTCTAATACTACTAAATTTCTATTCTAATACTAATAAATTTCTGTTCTAATACTAATAAATTTCTGTTCTAATACTAATAAATTTCTATTCTAATACAAATAAATTTCTGTTCCAATACTAATAAATTTCTGTTCTAATACTAATAAATTTCTATTCTTATACTAATAAATTTCTGTTCTAATCCTAATAAATTTCTGTTCTAATACTAATAGATTTCTATTCTAATACTAATAAATTTCTGTTCTAATACTAATAAATTTCTGTTCTAATACTAATAAATTTCTGTTCTAATATTATTAAATTTCTATTCTAATACTAATAAATTTTTATTCTAATACTAATAAATTTCTATTCTAATACTAATAAATTTCTGTTCTAATACTAATAAATTTCCGTTCCAATACTAATAACTTTCTGTTCTAATACTAATAAATTTCTGTTCTAATACTAATAAATTTCTATTCTAATACTAATAAATTTCTGTTCTAATACTAATAAATTTCTGTTCAAATACTAATAAATTTCTGTTCTAATACTAATAAATTTCTGTTCTAATACTAATAAATTTCTGTTCTAATACTAATAAATTTCTATTCTAATACTAATAAATTTCTTTTCTAATACTAATAAATTTCTGTTCTAATACTAATAAATTTCTGTTCCAATACTAATAAATTTCTGTTCTAATACTAATAAATTTCTGTTCTAATACTAATAAATTTCTGTTCTAATACTAATAAATTTCTATTCTAATACTAATAAATTTCTTTTCTAATACTAATAAATTTCTGTTCTAATATTAATAAATTTCTGTTCTAATACTAATAAATTTCTATTCTTATACTAATAAATTTCTATTCTAATACTAATAAATTTCTGTTCTAATATTAATAAATTTCTGTTCTAATACTAATAAATTTCTATTCTAATACTAATAAATTTCTGTTCTAATACTAATAAATTTCTGTTCTAATAGTAATAAATGTCTATTCTAATACTAATAAATTTATGTTCTAATACTAATAAATTTCTTTTCTAATACTAATAAATTTCTGTTCTAATACTAATAAATTTCTGTTCTAATACTAATAAATTTCTGTTCCAATACTAATAAATTTCTGTTCCAATACTAATAAATTTCTGTTCTAATACTAATAAATTTTTATTCTAATACTAATAAATTTCTGTTCTAATATTAATAAATTTCTGTTCTAATACTAATAAATTTCTGTTCTAATACTAATAAATTTCTATTCTAATACAAATAAATTTTTGTTCTAATACAAATAAATTTCTATTCTAATACTAATAAATTTCTGTTCTAATACTAATAAATTTCTGTTCAAATACTAATAAATTTCTGTTCCAATACTAATAAATTTGTGTTCCTATACTAATAAATTTCTATTCTAATACTAATAAATTTCTGTTCTAATACTAATAAATTTCTGTTCTAATACTAGTAATTTTCTATTTTAATACAAATAAATTTCTGTTGTAATATTAATAAATTTCTATTCTAATATTAATACATTTCTGTTCTAATACTAATAAATTTCTGTTCTAATACTAATAAATTTCTATTCTAATACTAATAAATTTCTATTCTAATACTAATAAATTTCTGTTCTAATATTAATAAATTTCTATTCCAATACTAATAAATTTCTGTTCTAATACTAATAAATTTCTGTTCTAATACAAATAAATGTCTATTCTAATACTAATAAATTTCTGTTCTAATATTTATAAATTTCTGTTCTAATACTAATAAATTTCTGTTCTACTACTAATAAATTTCTGTTCTAATACTAATAAATTTCTGTTCTAATATTAATAAATTTCTGTTCTAATACTAATAAATTTCTGTTCTAATACTAATAAATTTCCATTCTAATACTAATAAATTTCTGTTCTAATATTTATAAATTTCTGTTCTAATACTAATAAATTTCTGTTCTACTACTAATAAATTTCTGTTCTAATACTAATAAATTTCTGTTCTAATATTAATAAATTTCTGTTCTAATACTAATAAATTTCTGTTCCAATACTAATAAATTTCTTTTCTAATACTAATAAATTTCTGTTCTAATATTAATACATTTCTGTTCTAATACTAATACATTTCTATTCTAATTCTAATAAATTTCTATTCTAATACTAATAAATTTCTGTTCTAATACTAATAAATTTCTGTTCTAATACTAATAAATTTCTGTTCTTATACTAATAAATTTTTATTCTAATACTATTAAATTTCTTTTCTAATACTAATAAATTTCTGTTCTAATATTAAATAATTTCTGTTCTAATACTAATAAATTTCTTTTTTAATACAAATAAATTTCTGTTCTAAGATGTTGAGAAAGAAGACAGGAAAAACGGTGATATCTATTCTAATACTAATAAATTTCTGTTCTAATACTAATAAATTTCTGTTCTAATACTAATAAATTTCTATTCTAATACTAATAAATTTCTTTTCTAATACTAATAAATTTCTTTTCTAATATTAATAAATTTCTGTTCTAATACTAATAAATTTCTATTCTAATACTAATAAATTTCTATTCTAATACTAACAAATTTCTGTTCTAATATTAATAAATTTTTGTTCTAATACTAATAAATTTCTATTCTAATACTAATAAATTTCTGTTCTAATACTAATAAATTTCTGTTCTAATACTAATAAATTTCTGTTCTAATACTAATAAATTCCTATTCTTATACGAATAAATTTCTTTTCTAATACTAATAAATTTCTATTCTAATACTAATAAATTTCTGTTCTAATACTAATAAATTTCTGTTCAAATACTAATAAATTTCTGTTCTAATACTAATAAATTTATGTTCTAATACTAATAAATTTCTGTTCTAATACTAATAATTTTCTATTTTAATACAAATAAATTTCTGTTCTAATATTAATAAATTTCTGTTCTAATATTAATAAATTTCTGTTCTAATACTAATAAATTTCTGTTCTAATACTAATAAATTTCTATTCTAATACTAATAAATTTCTGTTCTAATACTAATAAATTTCTATTCTAATACTAATAAATTTCTGTTCTAAGACTAATAAATTTCTGTTCTAATACTAATAAATTCCTATTCTAATACGAATAAATTTCTTTTCTAATACTAATAAATTTCTATTCTAATACTAATAAATTTCTGTTCTAATACTAATAAATTTCTGTTCAAATACTAATAAATTTCTGTTCTAATACTAATAAATTTCTGTTCTAATACTAATAAATTTCTGTTCTAATACTAATAATTTTCTATTTTAATACAAATAAATTTCTGTTCTAATATTAATAAATTTCTGTTCTAATATTAATAAATTTCTGTTCTAATACTAATAAATTTCTGTTCTAATACTAATAAATTTCTATTCTAATACTAATAAATTTCTGTTCTAATACTAATAAATTTCTGTTCTAATACTAATAAATTTCTATTCTAATACTAATAAATTTCTATTCTAATACTAATAAATTTCTGTTCTAATATTAATAAATTTCTGTTCTAATATTAATAAATTTCTGTTCTAATACTACTAAATTTCTATTCTAATACTAATAAATTTCTGTTCTAATACTAATAAATTTCTGTTCTAATACTAATAAATTTCTATTCTAATACAAATAAATTTCTGTTCCAATACTAATAAATTTCTGTTCTAATACTAATAAATTACTATTCTAATACTAATAAATTTCTGTTCTAATCCTAATAAATTTCTGTTCTAATACTAATAGATTTCTATTCTAATACTAATAAATTTCTGTTCTAATACTAATAAATTTCTGTTCTAATACTAATAAATTTCTGTTCTAATATTATTAAATTTCTATTCTAATACTAATAAATTTTTATTCTAATACTAATAAATTTCTATTCTAATACTAATAAATTTCTGTTCTAATACTAATAAATTTCCGTTCCAATACTAATAACTTTCTGTTCTAATACTAATAAATTTCTGTTCTAATACTAATAAATTTCTATTCTAATACTAATAAATTTCTGTTCTAATACTAATAAATTTCTGTTCAAATACTAATAAATTTCTGTTCTAATACTAATAAATTTCTGTTCTAATACTAATAAATTTCTGTTCTAATACTAATAAATTTCTATTCTAATACTAATAAATTTCTTTTCTAATACTAATAAATTTCTGTTCTAATACTAATAAATTTCTGTTCCAATACTAATAAATTTCTGTTCTAATACTAATAAATTTCTGTTCTAATACTAATAAATTTCTGTTCTAATACTAATAAATTTCTTTTCTAATACTAATAAATTTCTGTTCTAATATTAATAAATTTCTGTTCTAATACTAATAAATTTCTATTCTTATACTAATAAATTTCTATTCTAATACTAATAAATTTCTGTTCTAATATTAATAAATTTCTGTTCTAATACTAATAAATTTCTATTCTAATACTAATAAATTTCTGTTCTAATACTAATAAATTTCTATTCTAATACTAATAAATTTCTGTTCTAATACTAATAAATTTCTGTTCTAATAGTAATAAATGTCTATTCTAATACTAATAAATTTATGTTCTAATACTAATAAATTTCTTTTCTAATACTAATAAATTTCTGTTCTAATACTAATAAATTTCTGTTCTAATACTAATAAATTTCTGTTCCAATACTAATAAATTTCTGTTCCAATACTAATAAATTTCTGTTCTAATACTAATAAATTTTTATTCTAATACTAATAAATTTCTGTTCTAATATTAATAAATTTCTGTTCTAATACTAATAAATTTCTGTTCTAATACTAATAAATTTCTATTCTAATACAAATAAATTTCTGTTCTAATACAAATAAATTTCTATTCTAATACTAATAAATTTCTGTTCTAATACTAATAAATTTCTGTTCAAATACTAATAAATTTCTGTTCCAATACTAATAAATTTGTGTTCCTATACTAATAAATTTCTATTCTAATACTAATAAATTTCTGTTCTAATACTAATAAATTTCTGTTCTAATACTAGTAATTTTCTATTTTAATACAAATAAATTTCTGTTGTAATATTAATAAATTTCTATTCTAATATTAATACATTTCTGTTCTAATACTAATAAATTTCTGTTCTAATACTAATAAATTTCTATTCTAATACTAATAAATTTCTATTCCAATACTAATAAATTTCTGTTCTAATACTAATAAATTTCTGTTCTAATACAAATAAATGTCTATTCTAATACTAATAAATTTCTGTTCTAATATTTATAAATTTCTGTTCTAATACTAATAAATTTCTGTTCTACTACTAATAAATTTCTGTTCTAATACTAATAAATTTCTATTCTAATATTAATAAATTTCTGTTCTAATACTAATAAATTTCTGTTCTAATACTAATAAATTTCTATTCTAATACTAATAAATTTCTGTTCTAATATTTATAAATTTCTGTTCTAATACTAATAAATTTCTGTTCTACTACTAATAAATTTCTGTTCTAATACTAATAAATTTCTGTTCTAATATTAATAAATTTCTGTTCTAATACTAATAAATTTCTGTTCCAATACTAATAAATTTCTTTTCTAATACTAATAAATTTCTGTTCTAATATTAATACATTTCTGTTCTAATACTAATACATTTCTATTCTAATTCTAATAAATTTCTATTCTAATACTAATAAATTTCTGTTCTAATACTAATAAATTTCTGTTCTAATACTAATAAATTTCTGTTCTTATACTAATAAATTTTTATTCTAATACTATTAAATTTCTTTTCTAATACTAATAAATTTCTGTTCTAATATTAAATAATTTCTGTTCTAATACTAATAAATTTCTTTTTTAATACAAATAAATTTCTGTTCTAAGATGTTGAGAAAGAAGACAGGAAAAACGGTGATATCTATTCTAATACTAATAAATTTCTGTTCTAATACTAATAAATTTCTGTTCTAATACTAATAAATTTCTATTCTAATACTAATAAATTTCTTTTCTAATACAAATAAATTTCTGTTCTAATATTAATAAATTTCTGTTCTAATACTAATAAATTTCTGTTCTAATATTAATAAATTTCTGTTCTAATACTAACAAATTTCTGTTCTAATATTAATAAATTTTTGTTCTAATACTAATAAATTTCTATTCTAATACTAATAAATTTCTGTTCTAATACTAATAAATTTCTGTTCTAATACTAATAAATTTCTGTTCTAATACTAATAAATTCCTATTCTAATACGAATAAATTTCTTTTCTAATACTAATAAATTTCTATTCTAATACTAATAAATTTCTGTTCTAATACTAATAAATTTCTGTTCAAATACTAATAAATTTCTGTTCTAATACTAATAAATTTATGTTCTAATACTAATAAATTTCTGTTCTAATACTAATAATTTTCTATTTTAATACAAATAAATTTCTGTTCTAATATTAATAAATTTCTGTTCTAATATTAATAAATTTCTGTTCTAATACTAATAAATTTCTGTTCTAATACTAATAAATTTCTATTCTAATACTAATAAATTTCTGTTCTAATACTAATAAATTTCTATTCTAATACTAATAAATTTCTGTTCTAAGACTAATAAATTTCTGTTCTAATACTAATAAATTCCTATTCTAATACGAATAAATTTCTTTTCTAATACTAATAAATTTCTATTCTAATACTAATAAATTTCTGTTCTAATACTAATAAATTTCTGTTCAAATACTAATAAATTTCTGTTCTAATACTAATAAATTTCTGTTCTAATACTAATAAATTTCTGTTCTAATACTAATAATTTTCTATTTTAATACAAATAAATTTCTGTTCTAATATTAATAAATTTCTGTTCTAATATTAATAAATTTCTGTTCTAATACTAATAAATTTCTGTTCTAATACTAATAAATTTCTATTCTAATACTAATAAATTTCTGTTCTAATACTAATAAATTTCTGTTCTAATACTAATAAATTTCTATTCTAATACTAATAAATTTCTATTCTAATACTAATAAATTTCTGTTCTAATATTAATAAATTTCTGTTCTAATATTAATAAATTTCTGTTCTAATACTACTAAATTTCTATTCTAATACTAATAAATTTCTGTTCTAATACTAATAAATTTCTGTTCTAATACTAATAAATTTCTATTCTAATACAAATAAATTTCTGTTCCAATACTAATAAATTTCTGTTCTAATACTAATAAATTTCTATTCTAATACTAATAAATTTCTGTTCTAATCCTAATAAATTTCTGTTCTAATACTAATAGATTTCTATTCTAATACTAATAAATTTCTGTTCTAATACTAATAAATTTCTGTTCTAATACTAATAAATTTCTGTTCTAATATTATTAAATTTCTATTCTAATACTAATAAATTCTTATTCTAATACTAATAAATTTCTATTCTAATACTAATAAATTTCTGTTCTAATACTAATAAATTTCCGTTCCAATACTAATAACTTTCTGTTCTAATACTAATAAATTTCTGTTCTAATACTAATAAATTTCTATTCTAATACTAATAAATTTCTGTTCTAATACTAATAAATTTCTGTTCAAATACTAATAAATTTCTGTTCTAATACTAATAAATTTCTGTTCTAATACTAATAAATTTCTGTTCTAATACTAATAAATTTCTATTCTAATACTAATAAATTTCTTTTCTAATACTAATAAATTTCTGTTCTAATACTAATAAATTTCTGTTCCAATACTAATAAATTTCTGTTCTAATACTAATAAATTTCTGTTCTAATACTAATAAATTTCTGTTCTAATACTAATAAATTTCTTTTCTAATACTAATAAATTTCTGTTCTAATATTAATAAATTTCTGTTCTAATACTAATAAATTTCTATTCTTATACTAATAAATTTCTATTCTAATACTAATAAATTTCTGTTCTAATATTAATAAATTTCTGTTCTAATACTAATAAATTTCTATTCTAATACTAATAAATTTCTGTTCTAATACTAATAAATTTCTATTCTAATACTAATAAATTTCTGTTCTAATACTAATAAATTTCTGTTCTAATACTAATAATTTTCTAATTTAATACAAATAAATTTCTGTTGTAATATTAATAAATTTCTATTCTAATATTAATAAATTTCTGTTCTAATACTACTAAATTTCTATTCTATTACTAATAAATTTCTGTTCTAATACTAATAAATTTCTGTTCCAATACTAATAAATTTCTATTATAATACTAATAAATTTCTATTCTAATACTAATAAAATTTCTATTCTAATTCTAATAAATTTCTGTTCCAAAACTAATAAATTTCTGTTCCAATACTAATAAATTTCTGTTCTAATATTAATTAATTTCTGTTCTAATACTAATAAATTTCTGTTCTAATACTAATAAATTTCTGTTCCAATACTAATAAATTTCTGTTCTAATACTAATAAATTTTTATTCTAATACTAATAAATTTCTGTGCTAATACTAATAAATTTCTGTTCTAATACTAATAAATTTCTGTTCTAATACTAATAAATTTCTATTCTAATACAAATAAATTTCTGTTCTAATACAAATAAATTTCTAGTCTAATACTAATAAATTTCTGTTCTAATACTAATAAATTTCTGTTCTAATACTAATAAATTTCTGTTCCAATACTAATAAATTTCTGTTCTAATACTAATAAATATCTATTCTAATACTAATAAATTTCTGTTCTAATCCTAATAAATTTCTGTTCTAATACTAATAGATTTCTATTCTAATACTAATAAATTTCTGTTCTAATACTAATAAATTTCTGTTCTAATACTAATAAATTTCTGTTCTAATATTATTAAATTTCTATTCTAATACTAATAAATTTTTATTCTAATACTAATAAATTTCTATTCTAATACTAATAAATTTCTGTTCTAATACTAATAAATTTCCGTTCCAATACTAATAACTTTCTGTTCTAATACTAATAAATTTCTGTTCTAATACTAATAAATTTCTATTCTAATACTAATAAATTTCTGTTCTAATACTTATAAATTTCTGTTCCAATACTAATAAATTTCTGTTCTAATACTAATAAATTTCTGTTCTAATACTAATAAATTTCTATTCTAATACTAATAAATTTCTTTTCTAATACTAATAAATTTCTGTTCTAATATTAATAAATTTCTGTTTTAATACTAATAAATTTCTATTCTTATACTAATAAATTTCTATTCTATTACTAATAAATTTCTGTTCTAATATTAATAAATTTCTGTTCTAATACTAATAAATTTCTATTCTAATACTAATAAATTTCTGTTCTAATACTAATAAATTTCTATTCTAATATAAATAAATTTCCGTTCTAATATTAATAAGTTTCTGTTATAATACTAATAAATTTCTATTCTAATACTAATAAATTTCTGTTCAAATACTAATAAATTTCTGTTCTAATACTAATAAATGCCTATTCTAATACGAATAAATTTCTTTTCTAATACTAATAAATTTCTATTCTAATACTAATAAATTTCTGTTCTAATACTAATATATTTCTGTTCAAATACTAATAAATTTCTGTTCTAATACTAATAAATTTCTGTTCTAATACTAATAAATTTCTGTTCTAATACTAGTAATTTTCTATTTTAATACAAATAAATTTCTGTTGTAATATTAAAAAATTTCTATTCTAATATTAATAACTTTCTGTTCAAATACTAATAAATTTCTGTTCTAATACTAATAAATTTCTATTCTAATACTAATAAATTTCTGTTCTAATACTAATAAATTTCTGTTCTAATACTAATAAATTTCTATTCTAATACTAATAAATTTCTATTCTAATACTAATAAATTTCTGTTCTAATACTAATAAATTTCTATTCCAATACTAATAAATTTCTGTTCTAATACTAATAAATTTCTGTTCTAATACTAATAAATGTCTATTCTAATACTAATAAAATTCTGTTCTAATACTAATAAATTCCTGTCTTATATTAATAAATTTCTGTTCTAATACTAATAAATTTCTATTCTAATACTAATAAATTTCTATTCTAATACTAATAAATTTCTATTCTAATACTAATAAATTTCTGTTCTAATATTAATAAATTTCTGTTCTAATATTAATAAATTTCTGTTCTAATACTAATAAATTTCTATTCTAATACTAATAAATTTCTGTTCTAATATTTATAAATTTCTGTTCTAATACTAATAAATTTCTGTTCTAATACTAATAAATTTCTGTTCTACTACTAATAAATTTCTGTTCTAATACTAATAAATTTCTGTTCTAATATTAATAAATTTCTGTTCTAATACTAATAAATTTCTGTTCTAATACTAATAAATTTCTTTTCTAATACTAATAAATTTCTGTTCTAATATTAATAAATTTCTGTTCTAATACTAATAAATTTCTATTCTAATACTAATAAATTTCTATTCTAATACTAATACATTTCTGTTCTAATACTAATAAATTTCTGTTCTAATACTAATAAATTTCTGTTCTTATACTAATAAATTTTTATTCTAATACTATTAAATTTCTTTTCTAATACTGATAAATTTCTGTTCTAATATTAAATAATATCTGTTCTAATACTAATAAATTTCTTTTTTAATACAAATAAATTTCTGTTCTAAGATGTTGAGAAAGAAGACAGGAAAAACGGTGATATCTATTCTTATACTAATAAATTTCTGTTCTAATACCAATAAATTTCTGTTCTAATACTAATAAATTTCTGTTCTAATACTAATAAATTTCTATTCTAATACTAATAAATTTCTTTTCTAATACTAATAAATTTCTGTTCTAATATTAATAAATTTCTGTTCTAATACTAATAAATTTCTATTCTAATACTAATAAATTTCTATTCTAATACTAACAAATTTCTGTTCTAATATTAATAAATTTCTGTTCTAATACTAATAAATTTCTATTCTAATACTAATAAATTTCTGTTCTAATACTAATAAATTTCTATTCTAATACTAATAAATTTCTGTTCTAATACTAATAAATTTCTGTTCTAATACTAATAAATTTCTATTCTCATATTAATAAATTTCTGTTCTAATATTAATAAATTTCTGTTCTAATACTAATAAATTTCTATTCTAATACTAATAAATTTCTGTTCTAATACTAATAAATTTCTGTTCTAATACTAATAAATTCCTATTCTAATACGAATAAATTTCTTTTCTAATACTAATAAATTTCTATTCTAATACTAATAAATTTCTGTTCTAATACTAATAAATTTCTGTTCTAATACTAATAAATTTCTGTTCTAATACTAATAAATTTCTGTTCTAATACTAATAATTTTCTATTTTAATACAAATAAATTTCTGTTCTAATATTAATAAATTTCTGTTCTAATATTAATAAATGTCTGTTCTAATACTAATAAATTTCTGTTCTAATACTAATACATTTCTATTCTAATACTAATAAATTTCTGTTCTAATACTAATAAATTTCTGTTCTAATACTAATAAATTTCTATTCTAATACTAATAAATTTCTATTCTAATACTAATAAATTTCTGTTCTAATATTAATAAATTTCTGTTCTAATATTAATAAATTTCTGTTCTAATACTAATAAATTTCTGTTCTAATACTAATAAATTACTGTTCTAATATTGATAAATTTCTGTTCTAATACTGATAAATTTCTGTTCTAATACTAATAAATTTCTGTTTTAATACTAATAAATTTCTGTTCTAATACTAATAAATTTCTGTTCTAATACTAATAGATTTCTGTTCTAATATTAATAAAGTTCTGTTCTAATATTAATAAATTTCTGTTCTAATATTAATAAATTTCTGTTTTAATATTAATAAATTTCTGTTCTAATACTAATAAATTTCTGTTCTAATACTAATAAATTTCTGTTCTAATATTAATAAATTTCTGTTCTTATACTAATAAATGTCTATTCTAATACTAATAAATTTCTCTTCTAATATAATAAATTTCTGTTCTAATACTAATACATTTCTATTCTAATACAAATAAATTTCTGTTCTAATACTAATAAATTTCTGTTCTAATACTAATAAATTTCTATTCTAATACTAATAAATTTCTGTTCTAATACTAATAAATTTCTGTTCTAATATTAATAAATTTCTGTTCTAATACTAATAAATTTCTATTCTAATACTAATAAATTTCTATTCTAATACTAATAAATTCCTATTCTAATACTGATAAATTTCTGTTCTAATACTGATATATTTCTGTTCAAATACTAATAAATTTCTGTTCTAATACTAATAAATTTCTGTTCTAATACTAATAAATTTCTGTTCTAATACTAGTAATTTTCTATTTTAATACAAATAAATTTCTGTTGTAATATTAAAAAATTTCTATTCTAATATTAATAACTTTCTGTTCAAATACTAATAAATTTCTGTTCTAATACTAATAAATTTCTATTCTAATACTAATAAATTTCTGTTCTAATACTAATAAATTTCTGTTCTAATACTAATAAATTTCTATTCTAATACTAATAAATTTCTATTCTAATACTAATAAATTTCTGTTCTAATACTAATAAATTTCTATTCCAATACTAATAAATTTCTGTTCTAATACTAATAAATTTCTGTTCTAATACTAATAAATGTCTATTCTAATACTAATAAAATTCTGTTCTAATACTAATGAATTTCTGTTCTAATATTAATAAATTTCTGTTCTAATACTAATAAATTTCTATTCTAATACAAATAAATTTCTATTCTAATACTAATAAATTTCTATTCTAATACTAATAAATTTCTGTTCTAATACTAATAAATTTCTGTTCTAATATTAATAAATTTCTGTTCTAATACTAATAAATTTCTATTCTAATACTAATAAATTTCTGTTCTAATATTTATAAATTTCTGTTCTAATACTAATAAATTTCTGTTCTAATACTAATAAATTTCTGTTCTACTACTAATAAATTTCTGTTCTAATACTAATAAATTTCTGTTCTAATATTAATAAATTTCTGTTCTAATACTAATAAATTTCTGTTCTAATACTAATAAATTTCTTTTCTAATACTAATAAATTTCTGTTCTAATATTAATAAATTTCTGTTCACATACTAATAAATTTCTATTCTAATACTAATAAATTTCTATTCTAATACTAATAAATTTCTGTTCTAATACTAATAAATTTCTGTTCTAATACTAATAAATTTCTGTTCTTATACTAATAAATTTTTATTCTAATACTATTAAATTTCTTTTCTAATACTGATAAATTTCTGTTCTAATATTAAATAATATCTGTTCTAATACTAATAAATTTCTTTTTTAATACAAATAAATTTCTGTTCTAAGATGTTGAGAAAGAAGACAGGAAAAACGGTGATATCTATTCTAATACTAATAAATTTCTGTTCTAATACCAATAAATTTCTGTTCTAATACTAATAAATTTCTGTTCTAATACTAATAAATTTCTATTCTAATACTAATAAATTTCTTTTCTAATACTAATAAATTTCTGTTCTAATATTAATAAATTTCTGTTCTAATACTAATAAATTTCTATTCTAATACTAATAAATTTCTATTCTAATACTAACAAATTTCTGTTCTAATATTAATAAATTTCTGTTCTAATACTAATAAATTTCTATTCTAATACTAATAAATTTCTGTTCTAATCCTAATAAATTTCTATTCTAATACTAATAAATTTCTGTTCTAATACTAATAAATTTCTGTTCTAATACTAATAAATTTCTATTCTAATATTAATAAATTTCTGTTCTAATATTAATAAATTTCTGTTCTAATACTAATAAATTTCTATTCTAATACTAATAAATTTCTGTTCTAATACTAATAAATTTCTGTTCTAATACTAATAAATTCCTATTCTAATACGAATAAATTTCTTTTCTAATACTAATAAATTTCTATTCTAATACTAATAAATTTCTGTTCTAATACTAATAAATTTCTGTTCTAATACTAATAAATTTCTGTTCTAATACTAATAAATTTCTGTTCTAATACTAATAATTTTCTATTTTAATACAAATAAATTTCTGTTCTAATATTAATAAATTTCTGTTCTAATATTAATAAATGTCTGTTCTAATACTAATAAATTTCTGTTCTAATACTAATAAATTTCTATTCTAATACTAATAAATTTCTGTTCTAATACTAATAAATTTCTGTTCTAATACTAATAAATTTCTATTCTAATACTAATAAATTTCTATTCTAATACTAATAAATTTCTGTTCTAATATTAATAAATTTCTGTTCTAATATTAATAAATTTCTGTTCTAATACTAATAAATTTCTGTTCTAATACTAATAAATTACTGTTCTAATATTGATAAATTTCTGTTCTAATACTGATAAATTTCTGTTCTAATACTAATAAATTTCTGTTCTAATACTAATAAATTTCTGTTTTAATATTAATAAATTTCTGTTCTAATACTAATAAATTTCTGTTCTAATACTAATAAATTTCTGTTCTAATATTAATAAATTTCTGTTCTAATACTAATAAATGTCTATTCTAATACTAATAAATTTCTCTTCTAATATAATAAATTTCTGTTCTAATACTAATACATTTCTATTCTAATACTAATAAATTTCTGTTCTAATACTAATAAATTTCTGTTCTAATACTAATAAATTTCTATTCTAATACTAATAAATTTCTGTTCTAATACTAATAAATTTCTGTTCTAATATTAATAAATTTCTGTTCTAATACTAATAAATTTCTATTCTAATACTAATAAATTTCTATTCTAATACTAATAAATTCCTATTCTAATACTGATAAATTTCTGTTCTAATACTAATAAATTTCTGTTCTAATATTAATAAATTTCTTTTCTAATACTAATAAATTTCTGTTCTAATACTAATAAATTTCTATTCTAATACTAATAAATTTCTGTTCTTATATTTATAAATTTCTGTTCTAATACTAATAAATTTCTGTTCTAATACTAATAAATTTCTGTTCTAATACTAATAAATTTCTGTTCTAATATTAATAAATTTCTGTTCTAATACTAATAAATTTCTGTTCTAATACTAATAAATTTCTTTTCTAATACTAATAAATTTCTGTTCTAATATTAATAAATTTCTGTTCTAATACTAATAAATTTCTATTCTAATACTAATAAATTTCTGTTCTAATACTAATAAATTTCTGTTCTAATACTAATAAATTTCTGTTCTTATACTAATAAATTTCTATTCTAATACTATTACATTTCTTTTCTAATACTAATAAATTTCTGTTCTAATATTAAATATTTTCTGTTCTAATACTAATAAATTTCTTTTTTAATACAAATAAATTTCTGTTCTAAGATGTTGGGAAAGAAGACAGGAAAAACGGTGATATCTATTCTAATACTTATAAATTTCTGTTCTAATACTAATAAATTTTCGTTCTAATACTAATAAATTTCTGTTCTAATACTAATAAATTTCTATTCTAATACCAATAAATTTCTTTTCTAATACTAATAAATTTCTGTTCTAATATTAAAAAATGTCTGTTCTAATACTAATAAATTTCTATTCTAATACTAATAAATTTCTATTCTAATACAAATAAATTTCTGTTCTAATATTAATAAATTTCTGTTCTAATACTAATAAATTTCTATTCTAATACTAATAAATTTCTGTTCTAATACTAATAAATTTCTATTCTAATACTAATAAATTTCTGTTCTAATACTAATAAATTTCTGTTCTTATACTAATAAATTTCTATTCTAATATTAATAAATTTCTGTTCTAATATTTATAAATTTCTGATCTAATACTAATAAATTTCTATTCTAATACGAATAAATTTCTGTTCTAATACTAATAAATTTCTGTTCTAATATTTATAAATTTCTGTTCTAATACTAATAAATTTCTGTTCTAATACTAATAAATTTCTATTCTAATACTAATAAATTTCTGTTCTAATACTAATAAATTTCTGTTTTAATACTAATAAATTTCTGTTCTAATATTAATAAATTTCTATTCTAATACTAATAAATTGCTGTTCAAATACTAATAAATTTCTATTCTAATACTAATAAATTTCTATTCTAATACTAATAAATTTCTGTTCTAATACTAATAAATTTCTGTTCGAATACTAATACATTTCTGTTCTAATACTAATAAATGTCTGTTCTAATTCTAATAAATTTCTATTCTAATACTAATAAATTACTGTTCTAATATTAATAAATTTCTATTCTAATATTAATAAATTTCTGTTCTAATATTAATAAATTTCTATTCTAATACTAATAAATTTCTGTTCTAATACTAATAAATTTCTATTCTAATACTAATAAATTTCTGTTCTAATACTAATAAATTTCTGTTCTAATATTAATAAATTTCTTTTCTAATATTGATAAATTTCTATTCTAATACCAAAAAATGTCTGTTCTAATTCTAATAAATTTCTGTTCTAATAATAATAAATTTCTATTCTAATACTAATAAATTTCTATTGTAATACTAATAAATTTCTATTCTAATACAAATAAATTTCTGTTCTAATACTAATAAATTTCTGTTCTGATACTAATAAATTTCTATTCTAATACTAATAAATTTCTATTCTAATACTAATAAATTTCTGTTCTAATACTAATAAATTTCTGTTCTAATACTAATAAATTTCTATTCTAATACTAATAAATTTCTGTTCTAATACTAATAAATTTCTGTTCTAATACTAATAAATTTCTATTCTAATACTAATAAATGTCTATTCTAATACTAATAAATTTCTGTTCTAATATTAACAAAGTTCTATTCTAATACTAATAAATTTCTATTCTAATACTAATAAATTTCTGTTCTAATACTAATGAATTTCTGTTCTAATACTAATAAATTTCTGTTCTAATAGTAATAAATGTCTATTCTAATACTAATAAATTTTGTGTTCTAATACTAATAAATTTCTATTCTAATACTAATAAATTTCTGTTCTAATACTAATAAATTTCTGTTCCAATACTAATACATTTCTGTTCTAATACGAATAAATATCTGTTCTTATACTACTAAATTTCTATTCTAATACTAATAAATTTCTATTCTAATACTAATAAAGTTCTGTTCTAATACTAATAAATTTCTATTCTAATACTAATAAATTTCTATTCTAATACTAATAAAATTTCTATTCTAATTCTAATAAATTTCTGTTCCAATACTAATAAATTTCTGTTCCAATACTAATAAATTTATGTTCTAATATTAATACATTTCTGTTCTAATACTAATAAATTTCTGTTCTAATACTAATAAATTTCTGTTCCAATACTAATAAATTTCTGTTCTAATACTAATAAATTTATATTCTAATACTAATGAATTTCTGTTCTAATATTAATAAATTTCTGTTCTAATACTAATAAATTTCTGTTCCAATACTAATAAATTTCTGTACCAATACTAATAAATTTCTGTTCTAATACTAATAAATTTTTATTCTAATACTAATAAATTTCTGTTCTAATATTAATAAATTTCTGTTCTAATACTAATAAATTTCTGTTCTAATACTAATAAATTTCTATTCTAATACTAATAAATTTCTGTTCTAATACAAATAAATTTCTATTCTAATACTAATAAATTTCTGTTCTAATACTAATAAATTTCTGTTCTAATATTAATAAATTTCTGTTCCAATACTAATAAATTTCTGTTCTAATACTAATAAATTTCTATTCTAATACTAATAAATTTCTGTTCTAATCCTAATAAATTTCTGTTCTAATACTAATAAATTTCTATTCTAATACTAATAAATTTCTGTTCTAATACTAATAAATTTCTGTTCTAATACTAATAAATTTCTGTTCTAATATTAATAAATTTCTATTCTAATACTAATAAATTTCTGTTCTAATACTAATAAATTTCTGTTCCAATACTAATAAATTTCTGTTCTACTACTAATAAATTTCTGTTCTAATACTAATAAATTTCTATTCTAATACTAATAAAGTTCTGTTCCAATACTAATAAATTTCTGTTCTAATATTAATAAATTTCTATTCTAATACTAATAAATTTCTGTTCTAATACTAATAAATTTCTATTCTAATACTAATAAATTTCTGTCCTAATACTAATAAATTTCTGTTCTAATACTAATAAATTTCTGTTCCAATACTAATAAATTTCTATTCTAATATTAATAAATTTCTATTCTAATACTAATAAATTTCTGTTCTAATACTAATAAATTTCTATTCTCATACTATTAAATTTCTGTTCTAATACTAATAAATTTCTGTTCCAATACTAATAAATTTCTGTTCTAATACTAATAAATTTCTGTTCTAATACTAATAAATTTCTGTTCTAATACTAATAAATTTCTATTCTAATACTAATAAATTTCTATTCTAATACTAATAAATTTCTGTTCTAATACTAATAAATTTCTATTCTAATACTAATAAATTTCTGTTCTAATACTAATAAATTTCTGTTCTAATACTAATAAATGTCTATTCTAATACTAATAAATTTCCATTCTAATACTAATAAATTTCTGTTCTAATACTAATAAATTTCTGTTCTAATATTAATTAATTTCTGTTCTAATATTAATAAATTTCTGTTCTAATACTAATAAATTTCTGTTCTAATACTAATAAATGTCTATTCTAATACTAATAAATTTCTATTCTAATACTAATAAATTTCTGTTCTAATATTAATAAATTTCTGTTCGAATACTAATAAAGTTCTGTTCTAATATTAATAAATTTCTGTTCTAATACTAATAAATTTCTATTCTAATACTAATAAAATTTCTATTCTAATACTAATAAATTTCTGTTCTAATATTAATAAATTTCTGTTCGAATACTAATAAAGTTCTGTTCTAATACTAATAAATTTCTGTTCTAATACTAATAAATTTCTGTTCTAATACTAATAAATTTCTGTTCTAATACTAATAAATTTCTCTTCTAATACTAATAAATTTTTATTCTAATACTAATAAATTTCCATTCTAATACTAATAAATTTCCATTCTAATACTAATAAATTTCTATTCTAATACTAATAAATTTCCATTCTAATACTAATAAATTTCCATTCTAATACTAATAAATTTCTATTCTAATACTAATAAATTTCTGTTCTAATACTAATAATCATAGAGTGGCAAGAAACGGATAAACGTAGGCTGGACTTTAAACTGATTGTTGTTCAATCATTTAATCAGAATAAAATTGAAAGTTTTCATCAGTCTATGATGAAAAGATTATAAGAAAAAGTTTTTCTTTTTGTTTGTGATAATATTGTGTGGGCTTTGACCCCATAAGTTTGCTCTCATTTGCTGCGAGAATGATATATTGGATTGTTCGGGTTATAGATTCATTTGTCGATGAAGATAACACTTTGTTTTCAAATTTTAAAGTTGAATCTTGCTGCCACTTGCTGAACTCTTGATGACAAATATTTTCTTGATTTAATGAGATTTTGCCATTGATTCTTTAACAAGGACATAAGGAAATACATAGAGAGAGGGTAGTAGAGAAATAGGAAAATAATAAACAAAGGTTGTCCAAGTAAAGCGTGTAAGGAGAAAATGGCAAACTGAAAAACAATCCAAAATATATCGAATCGATGGTAAACAATCCATGGTGAAAATCTGGAACGGAGGTATCTTTAGTAGATTCTGGCTCTTTTGCGTCTTCTGAAGAAAAGCATTTGGCTTCGAAATACAATAGCCTAAAGAAGTTCTCTTTCCTTATTGATCTGATGATGTAATAAAGTTTTATTTAACTTTGAATTCTTATGCTCCACTTAACAGTGTAGAGCTATTTTGATGTGTTTGTTTGCTAAAAGGGTATTTGTATCTTTATTATTTTTTTTTATTACACACACACACACACACACACACACATATATATATATATATATATAGTAGTGTCCAAAACTAAGGGACGAAATTTTAAAACCTAATATTTGTGAGAAATAACTGTGAAAAGCTGAAATTTTGACAACTGGTAGTTGTTATCATCCATGATTACATACTAAGATTTGAATCATTTGCAAAGGATCGAAAAAGAATTACAACAATTATTTATTTATTTTCAAAATAAGAACGTCCAAAAGTAAGGGACAAAATTGAGAAAAACAACGTAAACAGCAAAAAAACAATAAAAATATTTGTACAATCAATATTTAATAAATTAGCCTTTGCTCACAATATGCTGCACATCTTCGACTACAAGAATGAATCAATTCTTGACAATCCTCGATACTAATTTTAGACCATTCTTCACCCACAAATCCTCCATGTCAGTGGGATTTCTTTCCATAACTTTCTCTCCTAAGGTCTTCCAAAGATTTTCTATTGGATTTAAGTCAGGACTTTGTGGTGACCAATCCATAATTTCGAAATCTTGCTCGCTAAGGTAACTCATTACCAACTTTGCTTTGTGACATGGGGCATTATCTTGCATAAAGGTAGCCCTATCGAAACCTGAATTCTGTATGATTGGCACAACATCATCTTGAACAATGTTTTTAATCTGCGCGTTTACACGAGTTTGTAACCAGACAAGAGGCGTTGTACCTTGGCTAGAAAACATTCCAAATACCATGACGCTTCTGCCCCCAAACTTGACAGTTTTCTTAGTACACTTTGCACTTAATCTTTCACCAATACGTCTCTTTACATTGTTTTTTTTTCCATCATTTCCAAATCCCTGAGTGGCTTCCGGGCCTTGATAAGTGATGACCTCCTTGTAAAAAAAACAAAAAAAACCCCCAAAAAACTTGATTTTATCACTGAAAAATACTTTTGCTCAATTTTCATACATCCAAATTACATACCTGTTTGCAAACTCTAATCTCTTCTTATTTTTCGAACTGGTCTCTTCCCTGGAGTTCGATTAAACAGCCCTATTTCTTACAGTCATCTAGAAATAGTCCGAGGTACTATTTACAATCTTTTGAATTTCTGTGCAAGACTTAAAAAGGTCCTTTAATGACATATGCTGCATTATTCAGTCTTCTCTTGCCGAAGTTTTGCGGGGTCTGCTGGTTTTAAAAGCACTATTTTCCCAGTATCATTGTAGGATTTAACAACCCTGCCTACACCACTCTTGGAACGTTTGACTTTCTCTGAAATTTCTCTAATGGTGTGCTTTTCCTTATGTAGCTTTACAATAGCTTGTCTCATAGAGTAATCAAGATTTTGGCGTTTTGCCATGGTGCCGGCTGATGCAACGTTTACAAATGACTAAGTAAGACTTATTCTTTAGAGAAAATAAAAAATTTGAATATAGCATACTGTTTAAATTGTTTTTCTCAATTTTGTCCCTTACTTTTGGACGTTCCTATTTTGAAAATAAATAAATAATTTTCTTGAAAAAAGATTTCTGCCTCAACAGAAAAATATTCAGCAAAATGTTTACCCGGAAACTTATTTTACCGAAAACTATTAATATTAAACTTTGGATCAAGTAAAGATTAGATACCCTGGTAGCAGACAACAAAGATAAGCGCACATTTCAATTGACAATAAGCAGTTTTGCGTAAATAGAAAAGTTGTTTTTTTTAATCCTTAAAAGTTTTGTAAATATTTAATATTAAAGAAAATGTTTTGTAAATATATATTTTTTCTTTTAAATCTTAAAAAGTTTTTTGTGTAAATAGAAAAAAGTTTTGTTTTTAATCCTTAAAAGTTTTGTAAATATTAAATATTAAAGAAAATGTTTTGTAAATATATCTTTTCTTTTAAATCTTAAAAAGTTTTGTAAATATATTCTTAAAAAATCTTGCTCGTGTTATAAATAAGAAACTGGATAAAATACTGTTAAAAACTCGCTCAATATATGTTACCGTGACATAGCTCGGCGGATTTTTAATAGTATTTTTTCTAGTCTTTTATTTATAACACCTTTTCCTATACTTACCGTGTTAAAGAGGGAGTGAGGCGCCATCTTGAATTTTCCAATACATCGGTAAACACTGTATGGTTTTCGAGCTGAATAAACATGTTACATTGAATAAAAACACGAAAAATATATCCAGTATGGTAGAAAAGTAACTTACCTTACCTTTGATAACATTTATTTGTTATATATTTGTTTTTTGACAACTTTTTCGAATCTATGTGTACAGTAATACAAGCCCGTTTTTCGAGCTGAATAAATATGTTACATTGAATAAAAACACGAAAAATATATCCAGTTTGGTAGAAAAGTAAATTATCTTGCCTTTGATAACATTTATTTGTTATATATTTGTTTTTTGACAACTTTTTCGAATCTATGTGTGCAGTAATACAAACTCGAAATGAATTTAAGACCACGAGTGAACGCGCGTTTTTTTTAGTTTAGTTTCATATATATATATATATATATATATATATATATATATATATATATATATATATATATATATATATATATATATATATATATATAAATAAGTATTTTTAAATTTTATCTTTCTAGCTTTAAAAACAAGTTTAAAAATTTTATCAGCCGGCATAATTTATTTTTACATATTGAAAAATTTCAGGAAAATTAATTTTTGCTAGATTTTCAAAACATGTGTGTCAACAGCTTAAAAAAATCGTCTCTTCAAAAGAACATGTTTTAAAGAAGACAGTAGTGAACGTGTGTGTGTGTGTGCGTGTGCGTGTGTGCGTGTGTGCGCGTGTGCTGGGTAGAACATCGTTTGTTTTCGTGTTGTGTGTACGTGTGTGCGGCTAGCGCCAGAATGGCGGGCGTGGTGTCGGAGGTTGGATTGTTAGATTGTGTAAGTTTCGTATTTTTGTAATTTGTAAATGGCAAGTTAGGAAAAAGTTAAACCCTTCAAAGATGGACAATAAATAAAGCCATAATATTTTATGGTAAAGTTAAGAGCGTAGGAACCATAGTTTTTTAAGAGATGTGATTATTGGATTAACTAATCAGAAATCGTCTGTGGCACACACATCTCTGTTTTTATAGATATATAGATAGAAGATAGATATAGATATAGATAGATATAGATAGATATAGATAGATTTTCTCATTGTAAAAAACGATTATTATATTGATTATAATTTTTTGACAGAAGAAATAAAATTAATTGCATATAAAACATTAGAAGAAAAATGCAAAATTATCCAATTATATCAATACTTTTGGCAAATTATGTAAATATATTTTGTAAAAAATGATTATTTAGTAAATTGATCTGAAATTTATTTGATTTTAAAAGAAAAAAAAAACATGGATAGTGTAATATCATAGAACTACTTTCATACGCGCAAGAGTTGTGGCCCCTGGCGTATAAATATATACGAGGTTCTCACTTCCCGTTCGGACATGGGTTAGTCAACATGTGTATATCTTTTCCTTATGTATATATGTATTAATAAATCATTTGTTCATATAAACGTCTCTGCTATAATTCAAGCATCAACACACCCACATACCAATTCAACATGGTGGCAGCGATGAGGATGCTAAAAAGAAAAATTACTTAAATAAAAACAAGACGCGATGGAAAAAAATAACAACGGAAAACAAACATTCTTTTGAAAACAATTGAAAATATCTCGTCTGGAATCCGAAAAAAAAAAAATAAATAAAAAGAAAGAAATAAAAAACACATTTTTCACAGAATACCAGTATTTATCAGGTATTTGGGGTTTGTATTACTGTACACATAGATTCGAAAAAGTTGTCAAAAAACAAATATATAACAAATAAATATTATCAAAGGCAAGATAAGTTACCTTTCTACCAAACTGGATATATTTTTTGTGTTTTTATTCAATGTAACATATTTATTCAGCTCGAAAAACATATAGTGTTTACCGATGTATTCGAAAATTCAAGATGGCGTCTCACACCCTCTTTAACACCGTAAGTATGGAAAAAGGTGTTATCAATAAAAAACTATACAAAATACTATTAAAAATCCGCCGAATATATGTCAACCTATGTCACGGTGACATATACTGAGCGAGTTTTTAACAGTATTTTATCCGGTTTTTTATTTATAACATCTTTTCCCACACTTACCGTGTTAAGGAGATAATCAGACGCCATCTTGAATGTTCCAATACATCGGTAAACACTGTATGGTTTTCGAGCTGAATAAACATGTTACATTGAATAAAAACACGAAAAATATATCCAGTTTGGTAGAAAAGTAACTTATCTTGCCTTTGATAACATTTATTTGTTATATATTTGTTTTTTGACAACTTTTTCGAATCTATGTGTACAGTAATACAAACCCCTACTTACTATCTCTTTTTGTTATTACTGTCTATATTACGATGTCTCGAAACGACATCCCCTCAATGAACTGGCAAACAGAAACCCCGCCCGAAACCTTCCAACTTTTCATACAACAAATGCAACTGTATTTTATTATTAATAAAATAAAAACAGAACAACAAATAAGTTATATTTTACTGCAAATCGGGGATGAGGGGCTTAGAAGATTTAATACCTGGACATTATCGGAAGAAGAAAAAAAGCTCTCCTGAATTTATATTTAATCGATTCATAGAACAGCTCGAGCCAAAAGAGAATTTTAGAGTTAATCGATTAAAATTAATGTCTTACAGACAAAAAAACAAGATGAATCGTTGGATGATTTCGTAAATAGATGCAGACGACTCGCACAAAAATGTTCGTTATGCGAATCTGATCAACAACAACGCATAATAGAACTTATTATCGCCAGCACTCCAATTGTAGATTTCCAAACAGAGTTGTTGGGAAAAGACAATACCCTAACATTAGAAGAAGCTATTCGCATCGGAAAAATGTATGAAGCTTCTAACATACATCTAAAACAACTCAAGGTTATGTTAAATAGCAACGAAAATAGTAGCACCATTATCCAGACGATAAGAACATCAAAAAGTTCTAAGAAATTTAATATCTGTTTTAATTGTGGTAGAAGCCATGAACTTCGTTGTGAAGCTTGCCAAGCATATGGATCAAAATGCAAAACATGTGGTAAAGATAACCACTGGGCAGCAGTTTGTTTATCAAGCAAAACAAAACCACGGTAAAGATCGAAGTCACGAAGCAGAGACTACAAAAAATCAAAGCCGGAGTATCAGCCACAATATCGGAGAGACCAGTCACAGAAAAGACGGCCCATCCAAGCTGATGCAATATGCAATACTCAAGGAATAGATGAAGAACTTGAAAGCCTTACTTTTAACATCAAAACGTTCTCTATCACCCAGAGAGGCGAAGCTTTTGTTTATGTAAATATTAAATCACCTAACAGAAACGGAGTCCACAGGTTGAGGGTGAAAATTGATACAGGAGCCCAAGGTAACACATTACCATTACCCTCACAAGAACAGCTCAAATTAGTCACCCTTCACTGCACAATCAGGAAAGAGGATAGCCATCAGCCTCCTGCTGCAACACCAGTCAATACAATAAAAGACCTGATGCAGATGCACCCAGATCAGTTTGATAAAATTGGTTCCATGCCAGGGTCTGTGCGACTATCACTCAACAAAAGCATATCACTGCACATCGATGCACCTAGAAAAACAGCAATTGCTCTAAAAGACAAGATAAAGCAGGAACTTGATAACATGGTCGAAAACAATATTATCAGAAAGGTGACGGAGCCAACAGACTGGGTTTCGAGTTTAGCATACATAAAAAAGATGGGAGCCTGAGAATATGTTTAGACCCAAGACACCTGAATACAGCACTCAAAAGACCACATCATGCCATTTCTACAGTGGAAGAGCTAACACACCATTTTGCAGGTGCCAAGCTATTTTCTAAACTGGACGCTAAAGCTGGTTATTGATTGATACACTTGGACAGTGAGTCTCAACCACTAACAGCATTCCAATCTCCTTATGGTAGGTACTGTTTTCAGAGACTACCATTTGGATTGAGTGTATCGCAAGATATTTTCAAATGAAGATGGACCAGATACTTGAACAAGTTGATGGTGCAGTGGGAATCGCTGACGATGTTGTTGTCTATAGTAAAACGGATGAAGAACACAACCAGATTCTACAAAAGCTCATGCAAGTAGCTGCTAATAATGGTCTCATGTTCAATTCTACAAAATGTGAAATCAAATCAAAAAGCATATCCTTCTTTGGGATGATCTATAATGAAAATGGTGTCAGTCCGGATCCAGAAAAGCTAAAAAATCTAAAAAAAAAAAAACATACCATATCCAATCTGTAAGAAAGAGCTACAAGAATTCTTAGGTTTTATCACATACTTGTCACCATTTATTCCTAACGTTGCTGACAAGACACATACTTTAAGAGGACTATTAAAGAAGGACGCACCCTTTCTTTGGGAAGAACACCACAAGGAATGCTTTGAAAAACTCAAAACAGCAATTAGCCAAAATTCTACGTTAACATATTTTAACGCAACTGAAATACCAACACTACAAACGGATGCAAGTTTAAAAGGACTTGGAGCTGCATTAATGCAAAACAAAAAACCTATTGCATATGCATCAAAGTCTCTAACAGACACTGAAAAGCGTTACGCATGCATAGAAAGAGAGCTTCTTGCAATTGTATTGGGGTCCAAAGATTCCACATATACCTATATGGCCGTAAATTTAAGGTACTCACCGATCATAAGCCACTCATCATGATTTTACAGAAGCCACTGACTAGTGCACCTCCTAGACTGCAGCGAATGCTGATCAAGTTACAGGAATATCAGATGCAAATAGAGTACATACCAGGACGGGAAATGACTCTAGCTGATACTCTGAGCCGTCTCCATAACACTGAAAACACAGACACAATTGACAGACGTGTGAGTTGATTTGGTGAGATTCAGGAGTGAGCACCTGAACGAGATAAAAAAAAGGAAACAAAGGCTGATCCAGTACTTGATCAACTGCAAGAAATGGCCAGATTCAATAAAGGAAGTACCGCCAGCAATACAGTCATACTGGTCATACAGAGATGAACTGTCAATGATGGTATCATCATGAAGGGCTAAAGGAAACCCAACAGAAAATCATTTTAGACCAGCTTCATTACAGCCATCAAGGTATTGAAAAGACACGTCTTCCAGCCAGGGATGCTGTATGCTGGGAGAAGATTAATTCTGATATCGAAAACATGATCAAGAAATGTTCAATATGTCAAGAAAATCTTCCATCAGAACCAAAGGAAACTCTACAACCACATGACATCCCCAGCAGAGCATGGGAAGTTGTGGGAACTGACTTGTTTCACTGTAATGATCAAGAATATCTAATAATTGCTGATTACTACAGCAAATTTCCAATTATAACGAAAATGACTAACTATAAGCAACATGGTCATCTCAGCAATGAAACAGATTTTCTCTAAGCATGGTATTCCCACTAGAGTCATTAGTAACAACGGACCACAATATTCGAGTGAAGCATTCAGAGAATTTGCCCAACAATGGCAATTTGACCACATAACGTCATCCCCAAATTTTCCAAAATCTAATGGCTTTGTTGAGCGTCAAATCCAAACACTTAAGAGAACACTAATCAAGACAAAGCAAGCAGGCAGAGACCCTAATTTAGCAATGCTATGCCTACGAACAACACCAATCAGTCACAAGTTACCAAGCCCTGGTGAACTTTTAAACAACCACATTATGGGATCAAACATAATTGCGAAAATTCCAAATCCCAGATTTCCCAACCCTGACCATATCCATGAACAACTAGAACATAGACAGGATATGCAGAAAATGTATCATGACAAAACAGCTCATGACTTACCAGCACTTGTCCCTGGACAAAATGTTTGAATGCTATATAATCAAACAGGGAAATGGAAACCAGCAACAGTTTTAAGTAAACGTGAAGAACCCAGATCATACATCCTTCAACTCCCAGATGGATCTTCAAAAAGACGAAACAGAGTCCAAATAAGGGCGACTGGAACATCTACTCGTAAACAGGTTCATTTCAATGATCACATCACCTCATGACAAAGTAAACACACTAACACAAACAATAGCTTACATCAACTAGCACAAAAACAATCAACATATAACACAAAATGTGGCCATGAAATACATAGGCCAAAAAGATATAAATAACATATGTACTGGTGTATATAGCAGACATTTGAACAATGTTTTTTTATCTATCTGGTAAGGGGGATATAGTAATATCATAGAACTACTTTCATACGCGCAAGAGTTGTGGCCCCTGGCATATGAATATATATGAGGTTCTCACTTCCCGTTCGGACATGGGTTAGTCAACATGTGTATATCTTTTCCTTATGTATATTTGTTCATATAAACGTCTCTGCTATAATTCAAGCATCAACACACCCACATACCAATTCAACAGATTGAAAAATTTTAAATGAATAAATTATCAATACATTTTGTCATTATAAAAAAGGATTGAATTCATTTTAATTGGCAAAAAAAAAAAAAAAACTATAAAATCCAAAATCAGGCAATTATCAACAAATTTTATCATTATAAAACATTTATTCATGCACATTCGACATAATTTATGTATACTATTTAATTTTAATGAAATAAAACTATTTTTCTAATTATAATTATGTAGTGAAGTAGAAGAAAAAAAAGAAATTAAAAAAATATATATAAGACACAGCTGTTCCTTCCAAAAGGTTGAGCTCTTCAATGTCCAAAAAATAATTCACTGTCACAAAAAGAATTCACCGTCACTTCTTCCAACCGTCATTTCACACTCTGCTCTCTTCACCCCTGCTTTAAAAAAAAAAAAAAAAAGTACCGTTTATATGCTGCCCATTTCTCCACTTATGCAAATTGACTATCAACCAGAGCCATCTAGTTTTCCATTTCTCCAAACAGCCAATTTGCAAAGGGGGACAACTCAAACCACACAGAGCCATCTAGTTTTCCATTTCTCCAAACAGCCAATTTGCAAAGGGGGACAACTCAAACCACACGCTCCTTTGATCTACACGATCATCACATGTCAACCCATCACGTAGTCGCTCGACCAACATGGCGGCCGTCTCTCTCGCTGCGATCTCCACGGAGCCTCTTCGTGAATGTCGCTACTTGGCTCGACGTCGCTGTCTTCCTCTGATGACACCACTACCGGCTGCACATCAAGGATGTGTTGAGGGATGCCGTCGATAGATACATTGTTCGGGGACTGGACACTTGTCACAATGCCCCTCCCCCAGCGTGTGGTACAGCGAGCATCAGGCGATTTGATCCACACTTCCTCTCCCACTCGCACAGTCGCTCACTTCTCGCCTTCCTCCGCGGGTACCTGTGCTGTTCGGGAATGCCGCCACTCGTATTTGAAGACTGCCCTCTGCGGCATTGACTCCACTTTTTGCCCTGACTTTGGAGCCATATTATACCAGAAGACAGCTTCTGGCGGCGAAATCTGGCCCCTTTCAGCCTTAATGGTCCTGTGATGCCGCTCCACAATTCCGTTTCCGCCTGGTCTATATGCAGCCCTGAAATAGTGCCACACTCCCCACTTATCCAACACATTCTTCATGGCAGCTGAGCGAAAGGCAGTTCCATTGTTCATTAGCACTTTCGTCACTGGACTCCTCTCCAAAAACACCTCTTCCAAGACCTTTGCAATTTCACCTGCATTTTCCGCCTTGATCTCCCTCCAAATGGCTACTCTTCCTGGTCTACAGTCGACCATTGACAGATACGGCCTCTGTCGATAGTGCGTTACGTCTATTGCCAACCTGCTCCAGTTCTCTGCCACCTGAACCTCACCAGCTTCGTGTCTACTCGGCGCAGGGTCGATTGATTGACACCGGCTGCATCTCTCAACCACTGTCCTAACGGCCTCCTTTGTGATTCTGGGGTCCACCTTCCTGGCCAAGAACAAGGTTCTATCCACTCCAAAATGGTGCATGTCATGCAAATCCTTCAGAGTGTCTTCATTCACACAATATATTGCAGCAGCCGCCTCATTCGGCGCCTTTAGCCAGGTCTTCCGCACCCTCGTCATCACATCTGCTCTGTTCTTCGCTGAAGGAACGATAGTGACCCGAAGTTGAAGATCAAATTCCCTAATCAGCTCCCTTAACATCATCAATCGACGCTTTACTAGCATCTCGGCAGCGCCTTTTGTCTTCACCCTCCTTTCTCCTGTAACTTCGGACTGGATCCAAGAGAACACAGTGGCTGAGTCGGTCCTCACCTCAACATTCTGTAGCCCTCATTTCAAGGCTAAGTTGATGCCCTTCATAACAGCATCCAGTTCCGCCACATTTATGTGAGCTACGTCGTCCTTCTTCCGCAACCAAGCAGCATCTTCTGCAGTAACACCACCTATCTCCAAGGTGACCCCCACTGCTATACAGCTTGTATCACACCACACAACACCTTCTGCAATGTTGGGTACATGCCAAACACCTCTCACTGGATCCTCCCTCTTCACCTCTTCAATAATCTCTCTCATAATGTCCACAGTCTCTTTATCAACTCCATCCTCCACTAGCTAGCCTTTTGATATAACTACATGCAGTCCATAGCCATCCTGCAATAGAGTAATGGCCCACCAGTCTTCCGCATATTGAGAAGAGTTCTTGCCTGCTCAATTTTTCCGACACCTCCGGGATCTCATTTCCCCTCCAGAACACTAACTGTCCTTTCTGGTCCTTTCTTAGTTGGAGCCCTAACACAGCTCCTCCCTCCAACGATTCTGGGCGTTTTGCAATTAGCCCAAAGCTGTTGAGGTGTTTTACTACGTCCTCCGTGTTGAGACACTTGTAGTCTGTCTAAACTGTACGAACGAACTGACTAAATCAAGATGGCCGACTCCTATTTATATCACCACAAGCAAGGGAGGTAACCATGTAACTGAAGCAAGGGAGGTAACCAATGTCTACATTAACATTGCTGCTGTCCTCAAGTGAATAATTTATTTCTGATTTAACAAGTCCCTTAGAAGCTCAGACGAAGCTCCTGCCTTGGTCAAACAATCAGACACCTGATCACAACCCCTGATCCATTCTATCTGTATCTCTCCTCTACTCTTCATTTCCTTCAGCCTTGCTACATCTATTCTCAATCGTCGATCGCTTACCAGATTGTTGGAATTCAATGTCTCCACAAGTGATGCATTATCTGTCTTGCAGAGAACGTCTGGCAATTTAGATAACTGAAATACCTCTTGTATCATAACCGCAGTCAAAACACCAGCATCAGCTCCCTCATTCAGAGCAAGAGTCTCTGAGGCCAATGGGTTTTTTGTCACTCTGTCCAATTTCTTTGACACCCAACACATGGGGGCCATTTTGTCAGTACTTCCTCCAATAAAGACAACAAAACCACCCTGTGAAGATCCATCTTCCAGACTGGCATAAGAGGCATCAGTATAACACAAAATGTGTAAATCTGAGGGCTTTCCCAATTTTGGAAATGTTATAGAACCCTTCTTGGATTTCAATTTTGATAAGGCTTTATTTGCCTCAAATAAGGCTTTTACTTTGGGATGCTTTCCAGTGTTGCTCATTTTACACACATCAAAAGCTATATCAGGGCGTGTTTGAGTTGAAACCCACATCATCTGACCTGCAAGTCTCTTCAACTCATGCTTTTCTTCTTCATTCAGTTCATCATTTTTCCTCAGTATCCTCCCTTTGCTTATTTCTATTGGAGATATGGAAGATACATATAGATCTTGTTCTACAGTGATCCCATTTTCCTGTTGATTAACATTCAGTCCAACATATTTGAATGTTCCACTTTCATGAGATCCCACCTTAAATTTTTCTTTCAATGTTGCAATCACATCCCTTTCAAACTCTGTGTTTCCACAGAAAACAAAATCATCCACGTGCATAGCAAGAATTCCAGTCAAATTTCCTTTAATATCATGCCACAAAAACAATGCATTATCATAAGCACTTGCTACTCCTTTTAATTCAATCAAAGCCTGAGTAACTCTCTTGTACCATGCCCGTGGAGCATCATTCAATCCATAGATGCATCTTTTTAATTTCCACACTTGAGATTTAGGACAAACATCAGATGGTGGCCTCAGGTACACATCTCTCTCTAAAATACCACCTTGCAAAAAGGCTGAGGTAAAATCTATGGTCTGCAGCATCCAATTCTTTATTGATGCGGTTAGCATGACCATTCGCATAGCTTCACGGCTACATGTTGGGGAGTCCGTTTTCAGATTACTATTTTCTTCATAGCCTCGTGCTACAAGGCGAGCTTTCATTGTTTTCTGATTATCCTTGAATTTTTCAGTAATCACCCATCTTGTGGATATTGTTTTTTGACCTGTGTATGGCACACATTCAAATACTTCATAGGTGTTCATGTTTTTTATTTCTTTATGCTTGGCATCCATTACAGCTTTCGACTGCTCTTGTTCAGCGGTGAGCAGGACTACATTTTCCTGTTCAGTATATTGGGGCACTTCTCTCCAATGATCAATATGATTCCAGTTGATACAAACTTGATCCTCGTTTTCATCCTCAGGTTCTATATTGATCCAATGACTATATTTGCCAGTTGATTTAGGCTGTACTGACATAACCTTTCCTTTCTTCCACTCCCCACTTCCATTTATTTTATAAGTTATGGTCTTATTTCGGTCAGGTTTTTCAGTCTTATCTCTTAAACTGGTAGAACTATCAACAACTTCTTCTCTGTCTATATCTTCACTTTCTACCACTTGATTCTGCAACTCCTCCTCCTCAACTGAAAGGTATTCATTCTTCCCTTCTGTAGTGTTTCCCAGCATTTCAGCTTTTTTTGTTCTTTTTTCGTTGTTTTTATTCACTTTCATCAATTGGCACGGATGCATCCTATAAAATGCTCCGCCATGTCTGATTAAGACAAACTGGCCTTCTCTGCCTAACACTTTTGCTGGACCACGCCATCCTTTAAAACCCTGCCTCCGATAATAGATTTGGTCTCCGGTAGCATAATCTTCATCAGCATAAGTTCTGACATTAGACCTGAGAGCTCTCCTAATTCTCTCACTGGACTCAGCTTCCAAAAAGTTTCTCCTTGCACTATGGAGAGCATTTAAATTTTTTCTCACCATGTCACTTGTAGTAGAGGACTCCATAGCAGGTAACTGGTCTGTCAGAATTGAGGGTGTATTTACATTGAAACCGAATACAAGTTCATTTGGACTGTGTCCAGAGTAATTGAGGAGGGCATTTTTTGCACAAATAGCCCATGCCAAGGCAATTTCAGGTTCACACTTCTCATCGTCAATTGTTTTTTTCATTGCCTCAGCAACTATCAAATTATGACGTTCTACAGTACCGTTGCTGAATGGACTTTCTGTGGCAGTAGTACAGGTCTCTATGTTGAGTTTTTCATTCATCTGTCTATAGTGTTCGTTGTTGAATTCACCCCCATTATCACTCAGAAAACGAACAGGAGATCCGAAATAGGTAATCCACATCATAAAGATGTTTTTGATGATCTCCTCCTTCTTCTTTGTTTTGATCAATGTTGCCGCTGAATACCTGGTAGCGGCATCAATGAGATGTAGTATCCACACCTCATTGTGGATGAACTCTTTCAAATCCATGCAAACTGTGTGATTAAATCTATTGCCAAGAGGCAATCCCACAACCGGTCGCAGTGGAGTTTTTTTAAATCTAAGGCAAATTTGACAGTTTTCACAAACCTCCTCAATCGCCTTTATAAATTCCTTGTCATTGAATTTGCCACTTTTTTTAACCAAGGAAACAAGTTTTTCCTTCGAGGCATGAGCAAACTGTCGATGAAGTTTTTCTGCTTTTTTTTTTTTTTCTGTGAAAGAACACTGACCAAAATTCTGAACATGTAATACAATGTTCTTAGTACCACTATGATCCAACAACTTATTTGTTAAGGGGAGACAATAGTGCCCTGAAGTTGTGGTCTTTAGTTCAATACATTTATCAAAAATCCAGCACATATCTTTCCGGAAATCTAGCACTATTCCTGCTGTCTTCATTGATTTGTGACTTAATAGAAGAGGCAAGTCGTTTTTCACAATATCTGCTTCGATATAAACTCTTATACCTCCGAGTGTAACCGGAAATTTAGCAACTTTAATTGCTGTGACAGCCACTCCATCACCAAAACAAAAACTCCGGTCTGAGTTCGTATACTTCACTAGTTGCAGGTCACTTTCATTTAAAGTATCTAAATAAACATCAAGCCACACTTCGCCAGCCAGTGTGCGAGTACAAGCAGAATCCAAGACTGCCATTCCAAATGTTTCCTTTACAAGATTTGAGATTTTTTCATTTGTACTGTTCAAATAAATATTTTCTTGAATGAACAACGTAATGTGTATTTGTTCTGTCGCTTCCGTAAACCTGGGCGTATTTCTAGGACACTCTCTAATTAGATGGTTCGGAGACTGACATTTGTAACACAACAACACGTTTCCACTTCGGTCACATGGATTAGATTGCCCTCGACGAAAACGCCTTTTGTTGTTACCCGGTTTAGAATAATTATAGTTGACGATTTCGGGCTCTGATTTCACTGCCGGTACATTTTCATCACGATAAATGTCACCAAATACTTTCTTTATCGATTCCTTCATGTTTTGATACGTCAAAACAGAACACGTTGTCCGCGCTAATTTTTCGTTCTCTTCCGATATGTTAACCGCGTTCAAAACAAGAAAAGCTTGCACTCCTTCCGGTAGAATAATGTAGAATTTTTTTAATCTTTGGTACAAAAACTCATAACGAACAAGAAAGTCATTTATACTGGTACCTGACGATCTTTTATAAGTGTAAAATTCCTTAAAAGTCATGTAAGCGCGCGTGTGTTCATCCTTTAAATATATGTCATCCAGTTTCTTTATTAAGATCTTCAAGCCATCTCGTCCGCCGATGTCACTTGTTGGCAATTCACGGACACATTCCCTAATATTCGGTGGTAGCGTCAAAAACACTGCTGGCCCTTTTTTTTCCTCAGAAAGATCCGTGAACAACGACCACATTTCAACGTCTTGTTTCCAGTTCTCGTAAACATCCTCCCCCTCCAACAATGGAGGTTGTTTGTTCGAAGTTGCCATATCCGATATCCGATCTGTCTAGTGCTACAGACAAGCTGTACAAAAAAAAAAAATTTTTTTTTTTTTTTTTTTTTTTTTTCGTTTTGTCGCACACAGAGGGATATCTCTGCTACCATTTGTTGAGACACTTGTAGTCTGTCTAAACTGTACGAACGAACTGACTAAATCAAGATGGCCGACTCCTATTTATATCACCACAAGCAAGGGAGGTAACCATGTAACTGAAGCAAGGGAGGTAACCAATGTCTACATTAACACTCCGCAGTTTTTACTGTCTCATCCACCAAAATATCATCAATGTAGGAACTGGTGGTTCTTCTGCCTGCGTCCTCCTTGCTTAGCTCCGTTTTGAGGATCGCTGCCATGATTTTTGGTGCAGAATTCAGGACAAAACCCAACCTAGTCAGGCAGTACGTTCGGCCCTTGTACCTGACCAGCTGGTATTTCCAGAATTCCTGTGAAATGTGGATCTGTAGGTATGCAGATTTTAAATCCACAATCGTCGCAGCCTTCTGAATCTGCCTCCACTCTCGCATGGTCTCTCCGCACACGTCCATCACATCGCCTCCCGTGTGACACGCAATGTGTACGTTCAGCTCCCTGAAGTCCAGTACTGGTCGAACTTTTTGTTTTGTGGGCTGAACAACCGCCATTAACGGCAGCACACCTTCCACCTTCTCCGTCCATGGTCTTAAAATCGCCTCTGAGATCCATCGGTCCACCTCCTTCTCAAATTCAACTCTTGTGCCTCCTCACAACGTATGCTCATAGCATTCCACTCTGTTGTTCAGTATGGGAGGTTCTCCCTTCCATGCCCACTTGACTGTCCATTTCTCACCATCAAAGTGTGCAGAGAAATCTTGGTCCTCTATCGTGCAACTTTTGTCTGACCCAGCCGTTCCTGTGACACCTTTTTCGAATTGCACACCTGCAGCCCCTTGATGTCCTCCAAATCTCACGGAGTTCCTATATACCGTAACACCCCCTAGTCGAGCAATTGCATCCATCCCTAGCACCACATCGACACCCGTGACAATTTTGTTAATAACAATCGCCTGGATTGTTAGTGACATCCCACGTACCATCAACCGAACGATACTTGTGCCATTGCACTTCACCTCTCTGCCGTCAACTGCCGTAATGCTGCTGGTTCCATTTCATGTATCAACCATGTCTTTGGTGACAATTGTTGACATACAGCCCGTGTCGACAAGGGCTTTTGCACTTCGTCCATTTAGGGTCACTTCTACTTGTGGTGACATACCCTGAAGCGCCTTCATCGAATAAGTAGGGTAACCACCAGCGCAGTGGCTTCCCCCTGTTCGTTTCTGGGGACAGAATCTGCTGATGTGGCCGACTTCCCCACAGCGGTAAAACGTGACTTCTGGCTTTGGCTCCCTGCACTCCCGCGCCATATGGGGGCCTTGGCATCGGTAGCATCTGCCAGAGAACCTGGGTCTCTGCCACAGTCCTCTCTGTTTTTCGTCCTTCACAATTTCCTGCTGCAGTTTGCTTCGTTGAGCGACAGCTACGATTCCCTGCTCACTCTCTTTTTTCCTGGCCAGCACCCTAGCCTGTGTAATCAACTCCGCCACCTCCATAGTATTTACACCGGGCAGTTGCTGCAGAGCTATAGAAATATGGTCTGGGAAGCCATTGATAAAGGCCATCTTAACCATCTGTCGACGGCCTCCTCCATTGAATCCTGCTAGTCCCGTCAACCTCCTGATATTGTTGGCGTAAACATCGACAGGCTCTCCGGTCCACACCATACGGCTTACTTTGCAAAATGCCACAGAGTAAGGATTAGAGTTAGGGTTAGAGTTAGGGTTAGGGTTAGAGTAAGGGTTAGGGTTAGGATTAGAGTTAGTGTTAGGGTTAGGGTTAGAGTTAGGGTAGGGTTAGGGTAAGAGTTACGGTTAGGGTTAGGGTTAGAGTTAGGGTTAGCGTTAGGGTTAGGGTTAGTGTTAGGGTTAGAGTTAGGCTTAGAGTTAGGCTTAGGTATAGAGTGAGAGTAAGAATTAGGGTTAGAGTTGGGGTTAGGGTTAGAGTAAGTTTGGATTAGGGTTAGGGTTAGAGTTAGGGTTAGAGTTAGGGTAAGGGTTAGAGTTAGAGTTAGGGTTAGGGTTAGAGTTCGGGTTAGGGTCACAATCAGGGTAATGGTTAGAGTAAGGTTTAGAGTTAGGGTTAGAGTAAGGGTTAGGGTATGAGTTAGGGTTAGGGTTAGGGTTAGAGTTAGGGTAAGAGTTAGAGTAAGGTCAGAGTTAGGGTTAGAATTAGGGTTAGGGTTAGGGTCAGATTTAGGGTTAAGGTTAGAGTTAGGTTTAGGGTTAGAGTTAGGGTTAGAGTTAGGGTTGGGGTTAGAGTTAGGGTAAGGGTTAGAGTTTGGGGTAGGGTCAAGGTTTGAGTTAGGGTTAGAGTTAGGGTTAGGGTTTGAGTTATGGTTAGAGTTAGGGTTAGAGTTAAGGTTAGGGTTTGAGTTGGGGTTAGGGTTGGAGTTAGGGTTAGAGTTATGGTTAGAGTTAGGGTTAGGGTTAGAGTTAGAGTTAGGGTCAGAGTTAGGGTCAGAGTAGAGTTGAATTAGGTTAAAGTTAGAGTTGGATTTAGGGTTGGGGTTGGGGTTAGAGTAAGGGTAAGGGATAGAGTTAGGGTTAGGGTTAGAGTTAGGGTTAGGATTAGAGTTAGGGGTGGAGTCAGGGTTTGAGTTAAGTTTAGGGTTAGGGTCAGAGTTAGGGTTTGGGTTAGGGTTTGAGTTAGGGTTAGAGTTAGAGTCAAGGTTAGGGTTAGAGTTAGGGTTAGAGTTAAGGTTCGGGTTAGAGTTAGGATTAGGGTTAGAGTTAGGGTTAGAGTTAGGGTTAGGGTTAGAGTTAGGGTTGGAGTTAGGCTTAGGGTAAGGGCTAGGGTTATAGTTAGGGTTAGGGTTAGACTTTAGGGTTAGGGTTTGGGTTAGAGTAAGGGTTAGAGTAAGGGTTAGGGTTAGAGTTAGGGTAAGGGTAAGAGTTAGGGTTAGAGTAAGGGTGAGGGTTAGTGTTAGAGTAAAGGTTAGAGTTAGGGTTAGAGTTAGGGTTAGGGTGAGAGTTAGGGATAGGGTTAGAGTTAGTGTTAGAGTTGGGGTTGGAATTAGGGTTAGAGTTAGGAATAGGGTCAATGTTTGAGTTAAGGTTAGAGTTAGGGTTAGTGTTAGGGTTAGATTTAGGGTTTGTTAGGGTTAGAGTAAGGGTTAGGGTTAGATTAAGAGTTAGGGTTAGAGTTAAGGTCAGGGTTGGCGTTTGGGTTAGAGTTAGAGTAAGGGTTAGAGTTAGAGTTAGAGTAAGGGTTAGGGTTAGAGTTAGGGTTAGGATTAGGGTTAGGGTTAGAGTTAGGGTTAGAGTTAGGTTTTGAGTTAGGGGTAGAGTAAGGGTTAGAGTTAGGGTTAGGGTAAGAGTTAGGGTTAGGGTTAGAGTTAGGGTTATAGTTAGGGTAAGAGTAAGGGTTAGAGTTAGGGTTAGGGTCAGGGTTTGAGTTAGGGTTAGACTTAGGGTTAGAGTTAGGGTTAGGGTTAGAGTTAGAGTTAGAGTTAGGGTCAGAGTTAGGGTCAGAGTAGAGTTGAATTAGGTTAAAGTTAGAGTTGGATTTAGGGTTGGGGTTAGGGTTAGAGTAAGGGTAAGGGATAGAGTAAGGGTTAGGGTTAGAGTTAGGGTTAGGAATAGAGTTAGGGGTGGAGTCAGGGTTTGAGTTAAGTTTAGGGTTAGGGTCAGAGTCAGGGTTAGGGTTTGGGTTAGGGTTTGAGTTAGAGTTAGAGTTAAGGTTCGGGTTAGAGTAAGGATTAGGGTTAGAGTTAGGGTTAGAGTTAGGGTTAGGGTTAGAGTTAGGGTTGGAGTTAAACTTAGGGTAAGGGCTAGGGTTATAGTTAGGGTTAGGGTTAGACTTTAGGGTTACAGTTAGGGTTAGAGTTAGAGTAAGCGTTAGAGTTAGAGTTAGGGTTAGGGTTAGAGTTAGGGTTAGAGTTAGGTTTTGAGTTAGGGGTAGAGTAAGGGTTAGAGTTAGGGTTAGGGTCAGAGTTAGGGTTAGGGTTAGAGTTAGGGTTATAGTTAGGGTAAGAGTAAGGGGGAGAGTTAGGGTTAGGGTCAGGGTTTGAGTTAGGTTTAGAGTTAGGGTTAGAGTTAGGGATAGGGTTAGAGTGCGGGTTCGGGTTAGATTTAGGGTTAAGGTTAGAGTAAGGGTCCGGGTTAGGGTTACGGCTAGGGTTAGAGCTAGGGTTAGTGTTAAGGTTAGAGTTAGGGTTAGGGTTAGAGTTAGGGTTAGAGTAAGATTTAGAGTTAGGGTAAGGGTTAGACTTAGGGTTAAGGTTAGACTTAGGGTTAAGGTTAGAGTTAGGGTTAGAGTTAGTGTTAGGGTTAGAGTTAGAGTCAGGGTTAGAGTTAGTGTTAGTGTAAGGGTAAGAATTAGGGTTAGGGTTGACGTAAGGGTTAGAGTTAGGGTAAGAGTTAGAGTAAGGTCAGAGTTAGGGTTAGAATAAGGGCTAGGGTTAGGGTCAGATTTAGGGTTAGAGTTAGGGTTAGGGTTAGAGTTAGGGTAAGGGTTAGAGTTTGGGGTAGGGTCAGGTTTTGAGTTAGGGTTAGAGTTAGGGTTAGGGTTTGAGTTATGGTTAGAGTTAGGGTTAGAGTTAAGGTTAGGGTTAGAGTTGGGGTTAGGGTTGGAGTTAGGGTTAGAGTTATGGTTAGAGTTAGGGTTAGGGTATGAGTTAGAGTTAGAGTTAGGGTCAGAGTTAGGGTCAGAGTAGAGTTGAATTAGGTTAAAGTTAGAGTTGGATTTAGGGTTGGGGTTAGGGTTAGAGTAAGGGTAAGGGATAGAGTTAGGGTTAGGGTTAGAGTTAGGGTTAGGAATAGAGTTAGGGGTGGAGTCAGGGTTTGAGTTAAGTTTAGGGTTAGGGTCAGAGTCAGGGTTAGGGTTTGGGTTAGGGTTTGAGTTAGGGTTAGAGTTAGAGTCAAGGTTAGGGTTAGAGTTAGAGTTAGAGTTAAGGTTCGGGTTAGAGTTAGGATTAGGGTTAGAGTTAGGGTTAAAGTTAGGGTTAGGGTTAGAGTTAGGGTTGGAGTTAGGCTTAGGGTAAGGGCTAGGGTTATAGTTAGGGTTAGGGTTAGACTTTAGGGCTACAGTTAAGGTTAGAGTTAGAGTAAGCGTTAGAGTTAGAGTTAGGGTTAGGGTTAGAGTTAGGGTTAGAGTTAGGTTTTGAGTTGGGGGTAGAGTAAGGGTTAGAGTTAGGGTTAGGGTCAGAGTTAGGGTTAGGGTTAGAGTTAGGGTTATAGTTAGGGTAAGAGTAAGGGTTAGAGTTAGGGTTAGGGTCAGGGTTTGAGTTAGGGTTAGAGTTAGGGTTAGAGTTAGGGATAGGGTTAGAGTGCGGGTTCGGGTTAGATTTAGGGTTAAGGTTAGAGTAAGGGTCCGGGTTAGGGTTACGGCTAGGGTTAGAGCTAGGGTTAGGGTTAAGGTTAGAGTTAGGGTTAGGGTTAGAGTTAGGGTTAGAGTAAGATTTAGAGTTAGGGTAAGGGTTAGACTTAGGGTTAAGGTTAGACTTAGGGTTAAGGTTAGAGTTAGGGTTAGAGTTAGTGTTAGGGTTAGAGTTAGAGTCAGGGTTAGAGTTAGTGTTAGGGTAAGGGTAAGAATTAGGGTTAGGGTTGACGTAAGGGTTAGAGTTAGGGTAAGAGTTAGAGTAAGGTCAGAGTTAGGGTTAGAATTAGGGTTAGGGTTAGGGTCAGATTTAGGGTTAAGGTTAGAGTTAGGTTTAGGGTTAGAGTTAGGGTTAGAGTTAGGGTTAGGGTTAGAGTTAGGGTAAGGGTTAGAGTTTGGGGTAGGGTCAGGTTTTGAGTTAGGGTTAGAGTTAGGGTTAGGGTTTGAGTTATGGTTAGAGTTAGGGTTAGAGTTAAGGTTAGGGTTAGAGTTGGGGTTAGGGTTGGAGTTAGGGTTAGAGTTATGGTTAGAGTTAGGGTATGGGTTAGAGTTAGAGTTAGAGTTAGAGTCAGAGTTAGGGTCAGAGTAGAGTTGAATTAGGTTAAAGTTAGAGTTGGATTTAGGGTTGGGGTTAGGGTTAGAGTAAGGGTAAGGGATAGAGTTAGGGTTAGGGTTAGAGTTAGGGTTAGGAATAGAGTTAGGGGTGGAGTCAGGGTTTGAGTTAAGTTTAGGGTAAGGGTCAGAGTCAGGGTTAGGGTTTGGGTTAGGGTTTGAGTTAGGGTTAGAGTTAGAGTCAAGGTTAGGGTTAGAGTTAGAGTTAGAGTTAAGGTTCGGGTTAGAGTTAGGATTAGGGTTAGAGTTAGGGTTAGAGTTAGGGTTAGGGTTAGGGTTAGAGTTAGGGTTGGAGTTAGGCTTAGGGTAAGGGCTAGGGTTATAGTTAGGGTTAGGGTTAGACTTTAGGGTTACAGTTAGGGTTAGAGTTAGAGTAAGCGTTAGAGTTAGAGTTAGGGTTAGGGTTAGAGTTAGGGTTAGAGTTAGGTTTTTAGTTAGCGGTTAGAGTAAGGGTTAGAGTTAGGGTTAGGGTCAGAGTTAGGGTTAGGGTTAGAGTTAGGGTTATAGTTAGGGTAAGAGTAAGGGTTAGAGTTAGGGTTAGGGTCAGGGTTTGAGTTAGGGTTAGAGTTAGGGTTAGAGTTAGGGATAGGGTTAGAGTGCGGGTTCGGGTTAGATTTAGGGTTAAGGTTAGAGTAATGGTCCGGGTTAGGTTTACGGCGAGGGTTAGAGCTAGGGTTAGGGTTAAGGTTAGAGTTAGGGTTAGGGTTAGAGTTAGGGTTAGAGTAAGATTTAGAGTTAGGGTAAGGGTTAGACTTAGAGTTAAGGTTAGACTTAGGGTTAAGGTTAGAGTTAGGGTTAGATTTAGTGTTAGGGTTAGAGTTAGAGTCAGGGTTAGAGTTAGTGTTAGGGTAAGGGTAAGAATTAGGGTTAGGGTTGACGTAAGGGTTAGAGGTAGGGTAAGAGTTAGAGTAAGGTCAGAGTTAGGGTTAGAATTAGGGTTAGGGTTAGGGTCAGATTTAGGGTTAAGGTTAGAGTTAGGGTTAGGGTTAGAGTTAGGGTAAGGGTTAGAGTTTTGGGTAGGGTCAGGTTTTGAGTTAGGGTTAGAGTTAGGGTTAGGGTTTGAGTTATGGTTAGAGTTAGGGTTAGAGTTAAGGTTAGGGTTAGAGTTGGGGTTAGGGTTGGAGTTAGGGTTAGAGTTATGGTTAGAGTTAGGGTTAGGGGTAGAGTTAGAGTTAGAGTTAGGGTCAGAGTTAGGGTCAGAGTAGAGTTGAATTAGGTTAAAGTTAGAGTTGGATTTAGGGTTGGGGTTAGGGTTAGAGTAAGGGTAAGGGATAGAGTTAGGGTTAGGGTTAGAGTTAGGGTTAGGATTAGAGTTAGGGGTGGAGTCAGGGTTTGAGTTAAGTTTAGGGTTAGGGTCAGAGTCAGGGTTAGGGTTTGGGTTAGGGTTTGAGTTAGGGTTAGATTTAGAGTCAAGGTTAGCGTTAGAGTTAGGGTTAGAGTTAAGGTTCGGGTTAGAGTTAGGATTAGGGTTAGAGTTAGGGTTAGAGTTAGGGTTAGGGTTAGAGTTAGGGTTGGAGTTAGGCTTAGGGTAAGGGCTAGGGTTATAGTTAGGGTTAGGGTTAGACTTTAGGGATAGGGTTTGGGTTAGAGTAAGGGTTAGAGTTAGGGTTAGGGTTAGAGTTAGGGTAAGGGTTAGGGTTAGGGTTAGGGTTGAGTTAGGGTTAGAGTAAGGGTAGGGGTTAGTGTTAGAGTAAAGGTTAAAGTTAGGGTTAGAGTTAGGGTTAGGGTGAGAGTTAGGGATAGGGTTAGAGTAAGTGTTAGAGTTGGGGTTAGAATTAGGGTTAGAGTTAGGGGTAGGGTCAATGTTTGAGTAAGGGTTAGAGTTAGGGTTAGTGTTAGGGTTAGATTTAGGGTTTGTTAGGGTTAGAGTAAGGGGTAGGGTTAGATTAAGAGTAAGGGTTAGAGTTAAGGTCAGGGTTGGCGTTTGGGTTGGAGTTAGAGTGAGGCTTAGAGTTAGAGTTAGAGTAAGGGTTAGGGTTAGAGTTAGGGTTAGGGTTAGAGTTAGGGTTAGGGTTAGAGTTAGGGTTACAGTTAGGGTTAGAGTTAGAGTAAGCGTTAGAGTTAGAGTTAGGGTTAGGGTTAGAGTTAGGGTTAGAGTTAGGTTTTGAGTTAGGAGTAGAGTAAGGGTTAGAGTTAGGGTTAGGGTCAGAGTTAGGGTTAGGGTTAGAGTTAGGGTTATAGTTAGGGTAAGAGTAAGGGTTAGAGTTAGGGTTAGGGTCAGGGTTTGAGTTAGGGTTAGAGTTAGGGTTAGAGTTAGGGATAGGGTTAGGGTGCGGGTCTGGGTTAGATTTAGGGTTAAGGTTAGAGTAAGGGTCCGGGTTAGGGTTACGGCTAGGGTTAGAGATAGGGTTAGGGTTAAGGTTAGAGTTAGGGTTAGGGTTAGAGTTAGGGTTAGAGTAAGATTTAGAGTTAGGGTTAGGGTTAGACTTAGGGTTAAGGTTAGACTTAGGGTTAAGGTTAGAGTTAGGGTTAGAGTTAGTGTTAGGGTTAGAGTTAGAGTCAGGGTTAGAGTTAGTGTTAGGGTAAGGGTAAGAATTAGTGTTAGGGTTGACGTTAGGGGTAGAGTTAGGGTAAGAGTTAGAGTAAGGTCAGAGTTAGGGTTAGAATTAGGGTTAGGGTTAGGGTCAGATTTAGGGTTAAGGTTAGAGTTAGGTTTAGGGTAAGAGTTAGGGTTAGAGTTAGGGTTAGGGTTGGAGTTAGGGTAAGGGTTAGAGTTTGGGGTAGGGTCAGGGTTTGAGTTAGGGTTAGAGTTAGGGTTAGGGTTTGAGTTATGGTTAGAGTTAGGGTTAGAGTTAAGGTTAGGGTTAGAGTTGGGGTTAGGGTTGGAGTTAGGGTTAGAGTTATGGTTAGAGTTAGGGTTAGGGTTAGAGTTAGAGTTAGAGTTAGGGTCAGAGTTAGGGTCAGAGTAGAGTTGAATTAGGTTAAAGTTACAGTTGGATTTAGGGTTGGGGTTAGGGTTAGAGTAAGGGTAAGGGATAGAGTAAGGGTGAGGGTTAGAGTTAGGGTTAGGATTAGAGTTAGGGTTAGGGTTAGAGTCAGGGTTACAGTTAGAGTTAGAGTTAGGGTTTGAATTAGGGTGAGGGTTAGAGTAAGAGTTAGGGTTAATGTTAGGGTTAGGGTTAGAGTTAAGGTTCGGGTACGAGTTAGGGTAAGCGTTGGAGTTGTAGTTAGGGTTAGAGTTAGAGTAAGGGTAAGAATTAGAGTTAGAGTTAGGGTTAGATTAAGTGTTAGGGTCAGGGTTAGAGTTAGGGTTAGTATTAGAGTTAGGGTTAGGGTCTGAGTCAGGGTTAGAGTAAGGGTTAGAGTTAGGGTTAGGATTACAGTTAGGGTTAGGGTAAGGGTTTGAGTTAAGGTTAGGGTTAAGGTTAGAGTAAGGGTTAGGGGTTGAGTAAGGGCTGGAGTAAGTGTTAGGGTTAGAGTTAGGGTTAGAGTTATGGTTAGGGTTAGAGTTAGGGTTGGAGTTAGGCTTAGGGTTAGAGTTAGGGTTAGCGTAAGAGTTAGGGTTAGAGTAAGGATTAGGGTTAGGGTTAGAGTAAGGGTTAGAGATAGGGTTAGGGTTAGAGTTAGGGTTATAGTTAGGGTTAGAGGTAAGGGTAGGGTCAGGGTTTGTGATAGTTTGAGTTAGGGTTAGGGTAAGAGTTGGGGTTAGATTTAGGGTTTAGTTAGGGTTAGAGTTAGGGTTAAGGTTAGATTTAGAGTTAGGGTTAAAGTTAAGGTTAGGGTTTGAGTTAGGGTTAGAGTTAGGATTAGGGTTAGAGTAAGGGTTAGGATTGGAGTTAGTGTTAGGGTTAGGGTTAGAGTTAGGGTTAGAGTTAGGGTTAGGGTTAGAGTTAGGGTTAGAGTTAGAGTTAGAGTTAGGGTAAGGGTTAGATTAAGGGGTTGAGTTAGGTTTAGAGTAAGGGTTAGGGTAAGATTTAGAGTTAGGGTTAGAGTTAGGGTTTGGGTTAGAGTTAGGGTTAGGGTTAGAGTAAGGGTCTGGGTTTGGGTTACGGTTAGAGTTAGACTTAGGGATAGTGTTAGAGTTAGTGTTAGGGTAAGGGGTAGGGTTAGAGTTAGAGTTAGAGTAAGGGTTAGAGTTAGAGTAAGGGTTAGAGTTGGTATTATGGTTTGAGTTTAAGTTACGGTTAGAGTTAGTGTAAGGGTAAGGTTGGAGTTAGGGTTAGGGTTGAAATAAGGGTTAGAGTAAGGGTTAGGGTTAGAGTTGGGGTTAGAGTTAGAGTCAGGGTTAGGGTTGGAGTTAGGGTCACGGTTAGAGTTAGAGAGGGTTAGAATAAGGGTGAGGGAAAGAGTTAGAGTTAGGGTTAATGTTAGAGTAAGGGTTAAGGTTAGAGTTAGGGTTAGAGTTAGTGTTATCGTTAGAGTTAGAGTTAGGGTAAGAGTTAGGGTTAGGGTTGAAGTTAGGATTAGGGTTAGACTTAGGATTAGGGTTAGGGTTAGAGTAAGGGTTAGGCTTATAGTAAGGGTTAGATTTAGGGTGAGGGTTAGAGTTAGGGTTAGAGTTAGGGTTAGAGTTTGAGTTAGGATCAGAGTTAGGGTCAGGTATCTAGTTAGGGTTAGGGTTATGGTTAGAGTCAGGGTTAAGGTTAGAGGTAGGGTTAGTGTTAGAGTAAAGGTTAGGGTTAGAGTAAGGCTTATGGTTAGCGTTAGGGTTAGGGTTGGAGTTAGGGCTAGAGTTAGGGTTAGGGTAAGGGTTAGGGTTAGAGTAAGGGTGAGGGTTAGAGTTAGGGTTACGAGTAGCATTAGGGTTAGGGTTAGAGTTAGGGCTAGCGTTTGGGTTAGGGTAATGGTTAGGGTTAGAGTAAGGGTTAGAGTTGAGGTTAGGGTAAGAGTTAGGGTTAGAGTCAGGGTCAGAGTTAGGGTTAGGGTTAGGGTTAGGGTTAGGATTAGGGTTAGAGTTAGGGTTACAGTTAGAGTTAGGGATAGGGTTAGAGTTAGGGTAATGGTTAGGGTTAGAGTTAGGGTTAGGGTTAGAGTTAGAGTAAGGGTTAGGGTTAGAATTAAGGTTAGAGTTAGGGTTAGGGTTAGGGTTGAAGTTAGGCTTAGAGTTAGGCTTAGGGTTAGGGGTAGAGTTGGGGTTAGTGTTAGGGTTAGAGTTAGGGTTAGAGTTAGGGTTAGAGTTAGGGTTAGAGTTCGGGGTAGGGTTAGGGTAAGAGTTAGGGTTAGGGTAAGAATAGAGTTAGGGTTAGGGTTAGGGTTAGAGTTAGGGTTGGAGTTAGGGTAAGGGTTACAGTTAGGGTGAGAGTAAGGGTTAGGGTTAGGGTTAGAGTTAGAGTTAGGGTTAGGGTAAGGGTTAGGGTAAGAATAGAGTAAGGGTTAGGGTTAGGGTTAGAGTCAGGCTTAGCTTAGGATCAGAGTTAGGGTGAGAGTTAGGGCTGGAATTAGGGTTAGGGTTTGAGTTAGGGTTAGAGTTAGGGGTAGGGTAAGAGTTAAGGTTAGGGCTAGAGTTAGGGTTAGGATTGGGATTAGGGTTAGAGTTAGGGTTAGAGTAAGGGTTAGATTTAGGGTTAGGGTTAGGGTTAGGGTTGGAGTTAAGTTCAGGGTTAGGGTTAGAGTTAGGTGTAGAGTACCGATAAGGGTTAGATTTAGGGTTGGAGTTAGGGTTAGGGTTAGGTTTAGCGTTAGTGTTAGAGTTAGGGTTAGGGTAAGGGTTAGAGTCCAGGTAAGGTTAGAGTTAGGGTAAGATTTAGCGTTTGGGTTAGCGTTAGTGTTAGGTGTAAAGTTAGGGTTAGAGTAAGGATTAGAGCTAGGGTTAGTGTTAGAGTTAGGGTTAGGGTTAGAGTAAGGGTTAGGGTTAGAGTTAGGGTTAGAGTTAGAGTTTTAGTTAGGGTTAGAGTTAGTATTAGGGTTAGGGTTAGAGTTAGGGTTAGGGTTAGGGTAAGGGTTTAGGGTCGGAGTTAGGGTAAGGGTTAGAGGTTGGGTTAGAGTTAGGGTTAGAGTTAGGGGTAGGGTTTAGGGTCAGAGTTATGATTAGAGTAAGAGTTAGGTTTAGAGTTAGGGTTAGAGTGAGGGTTAGGGTTAGAGTTAGTGTTAAGGTTAGAGTTAGGGTTAGAGTTAGGGTTAGGGTTAGAGTTAGGGTTAGAATGAGGGTTAGAGTAAGGTGTTAGAGTTAGGGTTAGAGTTGCAGTTAGGGTTAGGGTTAGATTAAGGGTTAGGGTTAGAGTGAGGTTTAGAGTTAGGGTAAGGGTTAGAGGTGGGGTTAGAGTAATGGTTAGAGTTAGGGTTAGAGTTGGGGTTAGAGTTGGGGTTAGAGTTAGGGTTAGGGTTAGAGTAAGGGTTAGGGTTAGGGTTAGAGTAAGGGTTAGAGGTTAGGCTTAGGGTTAGGGTTAGAGTAAGGGATAGAGTTAGGTTTAGGGTTAGAGTTAGGGTTAGGGTTAGGCTTAGGGTTTGAGCTAGGGTTAGAGTAAGATTAAGGGTAAGGGTTATACTTAATAGGGTTAGAGTTGGGGTTAGGATAAGAGTTATGGTCAGGGCTAGAGTTAGGGTTAGAGTTATGGTAAGAGTTAGGGTTAGAGTTAGGGTTAGAGTTAGGGGTTGAGTTAGGGTTAGGGTTAGAGTAAGGGTTGGGGTTAGGGTTAGAGGTAGTGTTAGTGTTAGTGTTAGGGTAAGAGTTAGGTTTAGAGTAAGAGTTAGGGTTAGAGTTAGGGTTAGGCTCGGAGTTGGGGTTAGCGTTATGGTTAGAGTTAGGGTAAGGGTTATGGTTAGAGCTAGGGTTAGGGTTAGAGTAAGGGTTACGGTTAGAGTTAGGGTTAGGGTTAGAGCCAGGGTTAGGGTTATAGTTAGGGTTATAGTTAGGGTTAGATTTAGGGTTAGGGTTAGGGTTAGGGTTAGAGTCAAGGTTAGGGTTTGAGTTAGGGTGAGAGTTAAGGTTAGAGCAAGGGTTAGGGTTAGAGTTAGGGCTAGGGATAGGGTTAGAGTTACGTTTAAGGTAACAGTTACGGATAGGGTTAGAGTTAGGGTTAGGGTTAGAGTTAGGTTTTGAGTTAGGGTTGGAGTTAGGCTTAGGACTCGCCTTAGAGTTAGGGTTAGGGTTAGAGTTAGGGTTAGGGTTAGACTTAGGGTTGGATTTAGGGTTAGGGTTAGAGTTAGGTTTAGGGTTAGAGTTAGGGTTAGAGTTAGTGTTAGGGTTAGAGTTATGGCTAGAGTTAGAGTTAGGGTTAGGGTTAGTGTTGGGGTTAGAGTAAGGGTTAGAGTTAGGGTAAGGGTTAGGGTCAGAGGTCGGGTCAGAGTTAGGGCAAGGATTAGAGTTAGGAGTAGGGTTAGAGTTAGGGTTAAGGTTAGGGTTAGGGTGTTAGTTTTTCTCAGGGTCAGGGTTTGGGTTAGAGTTAGGGTTGGAGTCAGGGTTAGGATTAGAGTTAGGTTAGCGTTAGAGTTAAGGTTAGGGTTAGAGTAAGAATTGGAGTTAGACTTACAGTTAGGGTTGGAGTTAGGCTGAGGGTTTGGGTTAGAGTTAGGGTTAGGGTTAGAGTTCGAGTGAGGGTTAGGCTTTGAGTTAGAGTTAGGGTTAGAGTTAGAGTTAGGGATAGTGTAAGGGTTAGGGTTAGGGTTAGAGTAAGGGTTAGGGTTAGAGTTAAGGTTGGAGTTAGGGTTAGAGTTAGGGTTAGGGTTAGAGTAATGGTACGATTTAGGCTCAGGGTTTGAGTTAGGGTTAGGGTTAGAGTTAGGGTTAGGGGTAGAGATAGGGTTAGGGTTAGAGTTAGGGTTAGGGTTAGAGTTAGGTTTAGTGTTAGAGTTGGGATTAGGGACAAGGTAAGATTTAGGGTTAGAGTTGGGGTTAGAGTTAGGGTTAGAATTAGAGTTAGGCTTAGAGTTAGGATTAGGGTTTCAGTTGAAGTTAGGGTGAGAGTAAGGCTTAGGGTTAGATTTAGGGTAAGGGTTAGAGTTGGGTTAGGGTTAGAGTTAGGGTTGGAGTTAGAGTTAGAGTTAGGGTTAGAGTTAGGGTTAGTGTTAGGCTTAGCGTTAGGTTTAGACTTAGGGTTAGGGTAAGGGTTAGATTTAGCGTTTGGTTTAGCGTTAGTGTTAGGGTTAAAGTTAGGGTTAGAGTAAGGGTTAAAGTTAGGGTTAGAGTTAGAGTTAGGGTTAGAGTTAGGTTATGCTTAGAGTTATGGTTAGGGTCACGGTTAGAGTTAGGGTTAGAGTTAGGATTAGGGTTAGGGTTAGAGTTAAGGTAGGGATAGGGTTAAAGTTACGGTAAGTTTTAGGGTTAGTGTTAGGTTTAGTGTTGGAGTTAGGGTTAGGGTTTGAGTTAGGGTTAGAGTTAGGGTTAGGGTTGGAGTTAGGGTTAGGGTTAGGGTTAGGGATAGAGTTAGGGGAAGGATTAGAGTTGGGGTTATAGTTAGTGTTGGGGTTAGACTAGGGTTAGGCTTAGAGTTAGGGTTAGGGTTAGGGTTAGAGTTATGGTTAGAGTTGGGGTTAGGGGTAGTGTTAGAGTTAGGGTTAGAGGTAGGGTTAGAGTTTGGGTTAGGGTGGGAGTTAGGGTTGGGGTTAAAGGTTGGGTTAGGGGTAGAGTTAGAGTAAGGGTTAGTGCTACTGTTGGGGTTAGGGTTGGGGTTAGATTTAGGGTAAGTGTCAGAGTTAGATTTAGAGTAAGGGTTAGGGTTAGGGTGAGAATTATGGTTAGGGTAAAGGTTAGGGTTGGAGTTAGGCTTAGGCTTAGAGTTAGGGTTAGGGTTAGGGTAAGAGTCAGGGTTAGAGTTGGGGTTAGGGTTAGTGTTAGAGTTAAGGGGGGACTTGGGGTTAGAGTTAGGGTAAGGGCTTGAGTTAGGGTTGGGGTTAGAGTTAGGGTTTGGGTTAGAGATAGGGTTAGGGGTAGAGTTAGAGTAAGGGTAAGGGTTAGTGTTGGGGCTAGGGGTGGGGTTAGAGTTAGGGTTAGGGTTAGAGTTAGGGTTAGAGTAAGGGTTAGGATTAGGGTTAGATTTAGGGTTAGAGTTAGGGTTAGGGTTAGAGTTAGGGTTAGAGTTGGAGTTAGTTAGGGTTAGAGTTAGGGTTAGGGGTACAGTCAGGGTTTGAGTTAGGTTTAGAGTTAGGGTTAGGTTTAGAGTTAGGGTTAGGGTTAGGGTAAGCGTTAGAGTTAGGGTTAGGGTTAGAGTAAGGGTTATGGGAAGAGTTAGGGTTAGGGTAGAGTTAGCGTTAGGGAAAGGTTTAGAGTTAGGGTTAGGGTTAGAGGTATGGTTGGGGTTAGGGGTAGAGTTAGGGTTAGAGTTAGGGTTAGGGTTAGAGTTAGGGTTAGAGTCAGGGTTAGGGTTAGGGTTAGAGTTCGAGTTAGAGTTCGAGTTTGGGTTATAGTTAGGGTTAGTGATAGTGTTAGGGTTAGGGTTAGGGTTTGAGTTGGGGTTAGAGTTAGGGTTGGGGGGTGATGTAGGGTTAGGGTTAGAGTTAAGGTTAGGGTCAGATTAAATTTAGAGTTGAGGTTAGGGTTAGTGTTAGGGTTAGAATTAGGGTTAGGGTTAGAGTTAGAGTAAGGGTAAGGATCAGGGGTTTGAATTAGCGTAAGGGTTAGGGTTAGAGTTAGGCTTAGGGCTAGTGTCAGAATTAGGTTTAGGGTTTGAGTTAAGGTAAGAGTTAGGGTTAGAGTTAGGGTTAGGGTTAGGGTTAGCGTAAGAGTAAGCGTTAGCGTTAGAGTTAGGGTTAGGGTAAGGGTTAGATTTAGGGTAAGGGTTAGGGTAAGTTAGAGTTAGGGTTAGGGTTAGAGTAAGGCTTAGGTGTAGGGTTAGAGTTAGAGTTAGGGTTAGAGTTAGGGTTAGGGTTGAGGTTAGGGTTAGAGTTAGGGCTAGAGTTAGGGTTAGGCTTAGAGTAAGGCTAAGAGTTAGGGATAGGGTTAGGGTTAGAATTAGGGTTAGAGGTTAGGCTTAGGGTTAGGGTTAGAGTTAGGGTCCGGTTTAGGTTTAAAGTTAGGTTGAGAGTTGGTGTTAGGGATAGAGTTGGGGTTAGGGGTAGAGTGTGTGTTAGAGTAAAAGTTACGGTTAGGGTTAAGGTTAGGGTTAGGGTTAGGGTTAGATTTAGAGTTAGGGTTAGAGTTAGGATAAGCGTTAGAGTTGAGGGTAGGGTCAGGGTTTTAGTTAGGTTAGAGTTAGGGTTAGGGTTAGGGTTAGAGTTAGGGTTAGAGTTAGGGTTAGAGTAAGGGTTAGGCTTAGAGGTTAGGCGTAGGGTTGGAGTTAGTGTTAGGGTTAGGGTAAGGTTTAGAGTAATGGTTAGGGTTAGATTTGTAGTTAGAGTTAGTTTCAGGGTTAGGTTTAGAATTAGGTTTAGGGTTAAAGTTATGGTTAGGGTTAGGGTTGGAGTTAGGGTAAGCGTGGGGGTTGGAGTTAGGTTAGGGTTAAGGTTAGGGTTAGAGAGTTAGGGATGAGTGTAGGGATAGAGTTAGAGTTAGGAGTAGAGTTAGGGTTAGAGTTAGTGTTAGGGTTAGAGTTAGGTGTAGGGTTAGGGATAGAGTTAGTGTTAGGGTTAGGGTTAGAGTTTGGGTTAGGGTTAGGATAAGAGTTACGGTTAGGGTTAGGTTTAGAGTGAGGGTTACAGTTAGGGTTAGGGTTAGAGTTAGGGTTAGAGTTTGGGTTAGGGTAAGAGTAAGTTTGGGTTAGGGTTAGGGTTAGAGTTAGGGTTTGAGTTAGGGTTTGGGATAGGGTAAGGGTGAGAGTTAGGGTTAGAGTTAGGGTTAGAGTTAGGGTTAGAGTAAGGGTTGGGTTAGAGGTAAATTAGGTTCAGAGTTAGGGTTAGAGTTAGGGCTAGGGGTAGAGGTAGGGTTAGAGTAAGAGTTAGGGTTAGGGTAAGGGTTAGGGTTGGAGAGATGGTTAGTTAGGGTTTGAGTTAGGGTTAAGTTTAGAAGTTAGACTTAGGGTTAGGGTTAGAGTTAGGGTTAGGGTTAGAGGTAGGGTTAGGGTTAGGGTTTGAATTAGATTTTGAGTTAGGGTAAGAGTTAGGGTTAGGTTAAGAGTCAGGGTTAGGGTTAGGGTCAGAGTTAGGTTTAGAGTAAGAGTTAGGGTTAGAGTATGGGTTAGAGGTGGGGTTAGGGTTTGAGTTAGGGTAAGGGTTAGAGTTAGGGTTAGAGTTAGGGTTAGGGTTAGAGTTAAGGTTAGAGTTAGGGAAAGAGGTAGGGTTAGGGTTACAGTTAGGGTTAGGGTTAGAGTTAGGGTTAGGGTTAGTGTTAGGTTTAGAGTTAGGGTAAGGGTAAGAGGTGGGGTTAGAGTTAGGGTAGGGTTTAGGGTTAGAGTTAGGGTTAGAGGTTAGGCTTAGGGTTAGGGTTAGAGTTAGGGTTTGGGTTAGGGTTAGAGTTAGGGTTAGAGTAAGATTAAGGGTTATGGTTTGAGTTAATAGGGTTAGAGTTTGGGTTAGGGTTAGAATTAAGGTAAGGGCTAGAGTTAGGGTTAGAGGTAGAGGTAGGGTGAGAGTTAGACTAAGTGTTAGGGTTAGAGGTAGGGTTAGAGTTAGGGTTGGAGTTAGTGTTTGGGTTAGAGTTAGGGTTAGGGTAAGGGGTACAGTTAGGGTTAGGATTAGGGTTAGAGTTATGGTTAGGGTTAGGGTTAGAGTTAGTGTAAGGGTTAGAGTTAGGGTCGGGGTTAGGGTTAGAGTTAGTGTGAGGGTTAGAGTAAGAGTTAGGGTAAGAGTTAAGATAAGGGTGTAAGTTTAAGTTAAAGTTAGGGTTAGGATTAGGGTTTGGGTTTGAGTTGGGGCTAGGGTTAGAGATAGGGTTATAGTTAGGGGTAGAGTAATAGTTAGGGTTAGAGTATGTGTTAGAGTTATGGTTAGAGTTAGGGTTAGGGTTAGGGTTAGAGTTAGGTATAGAGTAAGAGTTAGTGTTAGAATTAGGGTCAGGGTTCGGTTTATGGTTAGAGTTAGGGTAACGATTATGGTTATAGTTAGGGATAGCGTTAGAGCTAGGGTTAGGGTAAGAGTTAGGGTTACGGTTAGAGTTAAGGTTAGAGTTAGAGTCAGGGTTAGGGTTATAGTTAGAGTTAGAGTTCTGGTTAGAGTTAGGGTGAGGGTTAGAGTTAGGGGTAGGGTTATGGTTAGGGTTAGAGTTATTGTTAGTGTTAGAGTTAGAGTTACGGTTAAGGTTAGATTTTGGGACAGGGTTAGAGTTAGGGTTAGGGTTAGAGTTAAGTTTAGAGTTAAGGTTGGAGTAAGGCTTAGGATTCGGGTTAGAGTTAGGGTTAGGGTTAGAGTTAGGGTTAGGGTTAGACTTACGGTTAGATTTAGGATTAGGGTTAGAGTTAGGTTTAGGGTTAGTGTTAGGGTTAAATTTAGAGTTATGGCTAGGGGTAGGGTTGGAGTTATGGTTAGGGTTAGGGTTAGGTTAGGGTTAGGGTTATAGTTAGGGTAAGTGTTGGGGTTATTGTTAGGTTCAGTGTTGGAGTTAGGGTAAGTGTTTCAGTTAGGGTTAGAGTTATCGTTAGGGTAATAGTTAGGGTTAGAGTAAGAGTAAGGGTTAGCATTAGGGTTAGGGTTAGGGTAAGGGTTAGAGTTAGGGTTAGGGTTAGTGTTAGGGTTTGAGTTAGGATTAGGCGTAGGGTTAGGGTTAGGGTTAGTGTTAGAGTTAGGGTTAGATTTAAGCTTAGTGTTAGGGTTGGAGTTAGGGTTAGGGTTAGGGTTAGAGTTAGGGTTAGAGTTAGGGTTAGGGTAAGGGATAGTGTTAGAGTTAGGGATAGAGTTAGGGTGAAGGTTAGAGTTAGGGTTAGGGTTAGAGTTAGGATTAGGGTTAGAGTTAGGGTTATACTTAGGGTTAGGGTTAGAGTTAGGGGTAGCATTAGAGTTAGGGTTACGGTTAGTGTTAGGGTTAGAGTTAGGGTTAGCCTTAGAGTTAGGGTTAGGGTTAGGGTAAGAGTCAGGGTTAGAGTTGAGGTTAGGGTTAGTGTTAGAGTTAGGGTAAGAGTTGGGGTAAAATTTAGGGTCAGGGCTGGAGTTAGGTTTGGGGTTGGAGTTAGGGTTGGGGTGAGAGTTTGGGTTAGGGGTAGAGTTAGAGTAAGGGTTAGGGTTAGTGTTGGGGCTAGGGGTCGGGTTAGAGTTAGGGTTAGCGTTAGGGTTAGAGTCAGGGTTAGGGTTGGGGTTAGAGTTCGAGTTATGGTTCTAGTTTGGGTGATAGTTAGGGTTAGCGTTAGGGTTAGAGTTAGGGTTAGGGTTAGTGTTAGGGTTAGGGTTAGGGTTAGAGTTGGGGTTAGGGTTAGAGTTAGGGTTGGGGTTAGATTTAGGGTTAGGGTTAGAGTTAAGGTTAGGGTTAGATTAGGGTTAGAGTTGGGGTAAGGGTTAGAGTTGGTGTTAGAGTAAAAGTTACGGTTAGGGTTATAGTTAGGGTAGGATTTGGTTAGAGTGTGGGTTAGATTTAGAGTTAGGGTTAGAGTTAGGGTGAGAATTTGATTCAGAGGTAGGGTTAGGTTGAGAGTTAGGGTTAGGGTTAGAGTTATGGTTAGAGTTAGGGTTATGGTTAGAGTGGGGGTTAGAGTGAGGGTTAGAGTATGGGTTAGGGTTAGATTTAGGGTTAGGGTTAGATTTGGGGTTAGGGTTAGAGTTAGGGTAAGGGGTAGAGTTAGGTAAGCGTTAGAGTTGGGGGTAGAGTCAGGGTTTTAGTTAGGTTAGAGTTAGGGTTAGGGTTAGGGTTAGAGCTAGGTTAGAGTTAGGGTTCGAGTAAGGGTTAGGGTATGAGGTTAGGCTTAGGGTTAGAGTTAGTGTTAGGGTCAGGGTTAGGTTTAGAGTTAGGTGTAAAGTTAGATTTGGGGTTAGAGTTACGGTCAGGTTTAGAGTTAGGGTTAGGGTTAAAGTTATGGTTAGGGTTAGGGTTAAGATTTGGGGTAAGCGTGGGGGTTGGAGTTAGGTTAGGGTTAGGGTTAGGGTTAGAGAGTTAGGGGGGAGTTTAGGGATTGGGTTAGAGTTAGGAGTAGAGTTAGGGTTAGAGTTAGGGTTAGAGTTAGAGTTAGAGTTAGGGTTAGGGTATGAGTTAGGTGTAGGGTTAGGGTTAGAGTTAGAGTTAGGGTTAGGGTTAGGATAAGATTTACAGTTAGGGCTAGGGTTTGAGTTAGGGTAAGAGTTGGGGTTAGGGTTAGAGTAAGTTTGGGTTAGGGTTAGGGTTAGAGTGAGGGTTTGAGTTAGGGTTAGAGATAGGTTAAGGGTTAGAGTTAGGGTTAGAGTTAGGGTTAGACTTAGGGTTAGGATAAGGGTAAGGGTCAGGTTTAGAGGTAGAGTTAGGTTTACAGTTAAGGTTAGAGTTAGGGTTAGGGGTAGAGGTATGGTTAGAGTTAGAGTTAGGGTTAGAGTTAGAGTTAGGGTTAGAGTTAGGGTTAGGCTTTGAAAGAGGGTTAGTTAGGGTTTGAGTTAGGGTTAGGTTTAGAGGTTAGGCTTAGGGTTAGGGTTAGAGTTAGGGTTAGGGTTAGAAGTTTGGTTAGAGTTAGGGTAGGACTTACGGTTAGAGTGAGGGTTAGGGTTAGGATTGAAGTTAGGGTTAGCGTTAGAATAAGACTTAGGTTATGGTTAGAGGTAGGATTAGGGTTAGGGTTAGACTTTGGGTTAGCGTTAGAGTTAGGCTTGTGGTTAGGGTTAGTGTAAGAGTTAGGGTTAGGGTTACAGTTAGGGTTAGGGTTAGATTTAGGGTAGGGTTGGGGTTAGGGTTAGGGGAAATGGTAAGGATTTGGGTAGGAGTTGGGGTTAGAGTTGGGGTTAGGTTTAGAGTTAGGCTTAGGATTAGAGTTAGAGTTTATTTAGGGTTAGAGTTACGGTTAGGGTTAGAGTTAGGGTTAGAGTTAGAGTTAGGGTAAGGGTGAAGGTTAGTTAGGGTTAGGCATAGAGTTAGGGTTAGGGTTATAGTAAGGATTAGGGTTAGGATTAGGGTTAGCGTTATGGTAAGGGTAAGGGTAAGAGTACGGGTGTGGGTTAGAGTTATAGTTAGGGTTAGGGTTAGAGTTGGGGTTAGGGTTAGGGTTAGAGTAAGGCTAGCGTTAGCGTTTGGGTTAGGGTTAGGGTTAGAGTTAGGGTCAGGGTAAGAGTTAGGGTTAGGATTAGTGTTAGAGTTAGGGTTAGGGTGAGGGTTAGAGTTAGGGTTAGGGTTGATGTTAGGGTTAGAGTTAGTGTTAGGTTTAGAGTTGGGGTTAGGGTTCGGGTAAGAGTTAGGGTTAGGGTGAAAGTTAGGGTTACGGTTAGAGTTAGAGTTAGGGTGAGAATTAGGGTTAGAGTTAAGGTTAGATTTATGGTTAGGGTACGGGTAAGAGTTAGGGTTAGGGTTAGGGTTAGGGTTAGAGTAAGGGTTAGGGTTAGAGTCAGTGTTAGAGTAAGGGTTAGAGTTAGGGTTAGACTTACAGTTAGTATTAAGGTAAGGGTTTGAGTTACGGTTACTGTTAAGGTTAGTATTAGGGTTAGTTTTTGAGTTAGGGTTAGAGTAAGGGTTAGAGTTAGGGTTAGGGTTAGGGTTAGGGTTAGAGATAGGGTTAGGGTAAGGATTAGGGTTAGGGTTAGAGTAAGGGTTAGAGTTAGGGTTAGATTACGGGTTAGGGTTAGAGTTACAGTTAGGGTTAGAGTTAGGGTAAGAGTTAGATTAGAAAAAGGGTTAGAGGTAGGGGTAGGGTTGGGGTTAGAGTTAGGGTTATATTTAGGGTTTGAGTTAGGGTTAGATTTAGAGTTAAGTTTAGATTTAGAGTTAGGTTTGAGTTTAGGTTAGGTTTGAGTTAGATTTAGAGTTAGAGTTAGGGTTAGAGTAAGGGTTAGAGTTAGAGTAAGAGTTAGAGTTAGGGTTAGTGTAAGGGTTAGGGTTAGAGTTAGAGTTAGAGTAAGGGTTAGGGTTAGAGTTAGGGTTAGAGTAAGAGTTAGAGTGAGTGTTAGGGTTAGATTTAGGGTTATAGTTAGGTTTAGAGTTAGGGTTAGGGTAAGATTTAGAGTGATGGTTTGAGTGAAGATTAGGGTTAGAGGTAGGGTTTTGGTTAGAGTTAGGGTTAGGGTTAGAGTAGGGGTCTGGATTAGGGTTACGGTTAGGGTTAGACTTAGGGTCAGTGTTAGAGTTAGTGTTAGGGTTAGAGTTATGGTTCGAGTTAGAGTTAGAGTAAGGGTAAGATCTAGGGTTATGGTTAGACTTAGGGTTAGAGTTAGTGTTAGGGTTTGGGTTAGAGTTAGGGTTAGAGTTAGTGTAAAGTTAAGGGTTCTAGTTAGGGTTAGGGTTTAAGTTAGGGTTAGGGTTAGGATTAGGGTTGGAGTTAGGGTTAGAGTTTGTGTTATCGTTAGAGTTAGAGTTAGGGTAAGAGTTAGGGTGAGGGTTGAAGTTAGGGTTGGGGTTAGAATTAGGATTAGGGGTAGGGATAGAGTTAGGGTTAGGCTTAGAGTTAGGGTTAGATTTAGGGTTATACTTAGAGTTAGGGTTAGAGTTATGGTTAGAATTAGGTGTAGAGTAAGAGCTAGGGTTAGAGTTAGGGTTAGGGTTAGCCTTAGGGTTAGGCTTATGGTGTGAGTTAGGTTAATGTTAGAGTTAGGGTTAGGGTTAGAGTAAGGATTAGGGTTAGAGTTAGGCTTACGGTTAGTGTGAGGGTTAGGATTAGAGTTAGGGTTAGAGGTTGGGTTAGGGTAAGGGTTAGGGTTTGAGTAAGCGTTAGAGTTAGAGTAAGGGTTTGAGTTAAAGTAACGGGTTGAGTTAGGGTTAGGGTTAGAGTTAGGGTCAGAATTAGGGTTATGGTTAGGGTAAGAGTTAGGGTACGCATTATGGTTAGAGTTAAGGTTAGAGTTAGGGTTGGGGTTAGAGTAAGGGTTAGGGGTGGGGTTAGAGTTAGGGTTAGAGGTTAGGGTTAGGGTTAGAGGAAGTGGTAGGGTAAGGTTTAGGGTTAAAGTTAGGGTTATGGTTTGGGTTAAGGTTAGAGTAAGGGTAAGCGTGAGGGTTAGAGTTAGGTGTAGGGTTATAGAGTTAGGGTTAGGGTTAGGGATAGTGTTAGAGTAAGGTTAGAGTTACGGTTAGAGTTAGGGTTAGGGTTAGAGTTTGGGGTAAGGTCAGGGTTTGAGTGAGGGTTACAGTTAGGGTTCGAGTTGGGTTTAGGCTTAGAGTAAGGGTAAGGGGTAGGGTTAGGGTTAGGGTTAGAGTTAGGGTTAGAGGTTAGGCTTAGGGTTAGGGTTAGAGTAAGGGTTAGGTTTAGTTTAAAGTTAGGGTTAGAGTTTGGGTTAGGGATAGAGTGAGGGTTAGGGTTAGTGTTAGGGGTGGAGTAAGAGTTATGGTTAGGGTTAAGGTTGGGGTAAGGGTAAGGGTTAATGTTAGAGTTAGGGTTAGTGTTAGAGTTGGGCTTAGGGTTAGAGTTAGGGGTAGAGTAAGGGTTAGGGTTAGAGTTCAGGTTAGGGTTAGGGTTAGAGGTGGGGGTGAGGGTAGAGTTAGGGTTTGAGTTAGTGTTTGGGTTAGAGTTAGGGTTAGAGTTAGGGTTAGGCTTTGGGTGAGAGTAAGTGTTAGAGTTAGAGATAAGGTAAAAGTTCGGTTTAGGGTCAGAGATATTGTAAGTGTTACAGGTAGTGTTACGGGTAGAGCTGGGTTAGAGTTAGGGTTAGAGTAAGGGTTAGGGTTTGAGTTAGTGTTAGGGTTAAGTTAGGGTTAGATTTAGAGTTAGGGTAAGGTTTAGAGTTAGGGTTAGAGTTAGGGTTATGGTAAGATTTAGTGTTAGAGTTAGGGTTAGAGTTAGGGTTAGGGTTGGAGTTCGAGTTAGAGTTAGAATTAGGGTTAAGGCTAGAGTTAGAGTTAGAATTAGGGTTAGGGCTAGAGTTAGAATTAGGGTTAGGGCTAGAGTTAGGGTAAGAGTTTGGGTTGGGGTCAGGGTTAGAGTTAGATTTAGGGTACCGTTAGAGTTAGGGTTAGAGTTTGGGTGAGGGTTAGAGGTCTGGTTAGGGTTAGAGTAAGGGTGACGGTTAGGGTAAGAGTAAGGGTTAGGGTTAGAGTTCGGGTTAGGATTTGAATTAGGTTTAAGGTTAGAGTTAGGGTGAGGGTTAGAGTAAGGGTCAGGGTTAGGGTAAGGGTTAGAGTTAGGGTAAGGGTGAGAGGTTGGGTGGGGGTTAGGGTTAGGTTTAGGGTTAGAGTCACCGTTAAGGTAAGAGTTAGGGCTAGGGTTGGGGTTTAGGGTTAGGGTTAGTGTTAGAGTTAGGTTTAGGGTTAGAGTAAGGGTTAGGCTTAGAGTTAGGGTTAGGGTCTGGCTTAGGGTTAGAGTTAGTGTTAGGGTTGGCGTTAGGGTTAGGGTTAGAGTTAGGTTTAGAGTTATGGTTAGCATACGAGTTAGTGTGTTGGTTAGTTATGGTAGGGTTAGGGTAAGAGTTAGGGTTATAGTTAGTGTTAGAGTTAGGGTTAGAGTTAGGGTAAGGGTTAGAGTAAGGGTTAGGGTGCGAGTTCGGGTTAGACTTTGCGTTAGTGTCATAGTCAGGGTTAGTGTTCGGGTTAGGCTAAGGGTTAGAGTGATGGTTAGGGTTAGAGTAAGGGTAAGGGTTAGGGTTAGAGTTAGGGTTAGATTTATTGTTAGGGTTGGAGTTAGGGTTATGAGAAGGGTTAGTGTTAGAGTAAGGGCTATGGTTAGAGTTAGGGTTAGGGTTAGGGTTAGAGTTAGGGTGAGGGTTAAAGTTACGGTTATAGATTTAGGGTTAGAGTTAGGTGTAGGGTAAGAGTTAGGGTTATGGTCAGAGTTAGAGTTAGGGTTAGGGTTAGGGATAGAGTTAGGGTAAGGGTTAGAGTTAGGGTTAGGGTTAGGGTTAGGGTTAGAGTTGGGGTTTGGGTTAGGGTCAGTGTGGGGGTTAGGGTGAGAGTTAGGGTTATAATTATAGTTAGGGTTAGAGTTAGGAGTAGGGTTAGAGTTAGGGTTAGCGTTAGTGTTAGGGTTAGGTTTAGGGCTAAGGTTGGGGTTAGGGTTAGAGTTAGGCTTAGGGTGAGAGTTTAAGTTAGGCTCAGGGTTAGAGTTAGGGTGAGAGTTAGGGTTAGGGTTAGAGTTAGGGCTAGAGTTAGGGTTAGGGTGAGGGTTAGAGTTATGGTAAGGGTTAGGGTTAGAGTCAGGGTTAGAGTTAGGGTTAGGGTGGGAGACAGGGTACAAGTTAGAGTTAGGGTTAGGATTAGAGGTTAGGGTTAGGGTTAGAGTACGGGTTAGGGTTAGGTTTAGGGTTAGAGTTAGGGTTAGACTTAGGGTGAGGGTTGGGGTTAGAGATGGGGTTAGGGTTAGGGATAGAGTTAGGGTAGGGGTAGGGTTAGATTTAGGGTTAGAGTTAGGGTTAGAGTGTTGGTTAGGGTTAGTGTTAAAGTTAGTGTTAGAGTTAGTGTCAAGGTTAGAGTTAGGGTTAGGGTTAGAGTTAGGGTTAGGGTTAGATTTAGGTTTAGGGTTAGGGTTAGAATTATCGTTAGATTTTGATTTAGGGTTAGGGTTAGGGTTAGATGCAGGATTAGGATTAGAGTTATGGTTAGAGTTAGGGTTAGGTTTAAGGTTAGGGTAAGGGTTAGGGTTAGAGTAAGTGTTAGAGTTAGGGTTAGAGTTAGGGTTAGGTTTAGGGTTAGAGTTAGGGTTAAGGGTAGAGTTAGGCTTAGGGTTAAAGTTAGAATTAGTGTTAGGGCTAGAGTTAGTGTTAGGGTTAGAGTAAGGGTTAGGGTTAGGATTAGAGTTAGGGTTAGAGTTGGAGGTAGGCTTAGGGTTAGAGTTATTGTTGGAGTTACGGTTAGGATTAGGGTTAGAGTTAGGGTTAGGGTTGGGGTTAGAATGCGGCTTATGGTTAGGGTTAGGGTTAGGGTTAGATTAGGGGTAAGGGTTTGGGTTAGGCTTAGGGTTAGGGTTAGATTTAGAGTTAGAGTTAGAGTTCGGGTTAGCGTTAGAGTTAGGGTAAGGGTTAGAGTTAGGGTAAGGGTTAGAGTTACGGTTAGGCTTAAAGTTAGTGTTAGGGTTATAGTCAGGGTTAGGGTTAGAGTTAGGGTTAGATTAAGAGTTAGGGTGAGGGTAGGGGTTAGAGTTAGGGTTAGGGCTAGGGGTACAGTTTTGTTAGAGTGAGGGTTAGGGTTAGGGTTACGGTTGTGGTTAGGGTAAGGGTTAGAGGTAGGGTTAAGGTTAGGGTTAGAATTAGGGGTTAGGGATAGTGTTAGGGGTAGGGTTAGGGGTGGAGTAATGTTAGGTTTCAAGTTAGAGTCACGGTTAGGGTTAGAGTTAGGGTTAGAGTTAGAGTTAGAGTTAGGGATAGAGTTAGGGTTAGGGTTAGGGTTAGAGTTAGGGTTAGGGTAAGGCTTAGGGTTAGAGTTAGAGTTAGGGTTAGATTTAGGGCTAGGTCAGAATTGAGGTTAGTGTTAGGGTTAGAGTTAGGGAAAGGGTGAGATTTAGGGTTAGGGTTAGAGTTAGGGTAGGGATAGTGTCACGGTTAGGGTAAGGGGTTAGGGTTTGGGTTAGAGTCAGGTTAAGTGTATGGGTTAGGGGTAGGGTTAGGGTTAGGGTTAGAGTTAGTGTTAGGGTTAGAGTTAGGGCTGGAGGTAGGCTTAGGGTTAGGGTAAAAGGTAGAGTTCCGGCTTAGGGTGAGTGTTAGGGTTAGGGTTAGAGTCAGGGTTATAGTTAGGGTAAGGGTTAGAGTTAGGGGTAGGGTTAGAGTTAAGTTTTACGTTAGTGTTAGTGTTAGGTTTAGGGTTAGAGTTAGGGTTAGAGTTAGGGTTAGGTTTAGGGTAGAGCAAGGGTTAGGGTTAGAGTTACGGGTAGAGTTAGGGTCAGAGGTAGAGTTAGGTTTGGGATTAGAGTTAGAATTAGGGTTAGAGTTAGGGTTAGGGGTAGAGTTAGGCTTAAGGTTAGAGTTAGGCTAGAATATGAGTTGGGGTTAGGGTTAGGATTAGATTTAGGTTTAGGGTTAGGGGTAGAGTAAGTTTTAGAGTTACGGTTAGGATTAGGGTTAGAGTTAGGGTTAGGGTGAAGGTTAGAATTAGGCTGATGGTAAGGGTTAGTGTAAGGGTTAGGGTTAGTGTTAGATTAGGAGTAAGGGTTTGAGTTAGGGTTAGGTAAGGGTAAGGGGTATGGTCAGTTAGGGTAAGCGTTAGGGTTAGGGTTAGAGTTAGCGGTAGGGTTAGAGTTGGGGTTTGGGTTAGAGTTAGGGTTAAGGTTAGAGGTAGGGTTAGAGTTAGGGTTAGAGTAAGGGTAAGCGTAAGGGTTAGAGTTAGGTGTAGGGTTATAGAGTTAGGGTTAGGGTTAGGGATAGGGTTAGGGGTAAGGTCAGGGTTTGAGTTAGGGTTAGAGTTAGGGTTCAAGTTGGGTTTAGGCTTAGAGTAAGGGTTAGGGGTAGGGTTAGGGTTAGGGTTAGAGTTAGGGTTAGAGGTTAGGCTTAGGGTTAGTGTAATAGTAAGGGTTAGGTTTAGGTTTAAAGTTAGGGTTAGAGTTTAGGTTAGGGATAGAGTTAGGGTTAGGGTTAGTGTTAGGGGTAGAGTAAGAGTTAGGTTTTGGGTTAGGGTTGGGGTAAGAGTTAGGGTTAGGGTTAGAGTTAGGGTTAGAGTTAGAGTTGGGGTTAGGGTTAGAGTTCGGGGTAGAGTTAGGGTAAGGGTTAGAGTTGGGGTTAGGGTTAGGGTTAGAGGTGGGGTTGGGGTAGAGTTAGGGTTTGAGTTAGTGTTTGGGTTAGAGTAAGGGTAAGTGGTAGAGTTAGGTTTAGGTGAAGGTTTAAGTAAGGGTTAGGGTCAGAGTTATGCTTAGGGTTAGAGTTAGGGTTAGGGTTAGAGTTAGGGTTAGAGTTAGGGTTAGGGGTAGGGTTAGAGTTAGTGTTAGAGTTGGGGATAAGGTTAGAGTTCGGGTTAGGGTTAGAGTTAGGGTTAGAGTAAGGGTTAGGGTTAGAGTAAGGGTTACGGTTAAGTTAGGTTTAGAGTTATGGTTAGGGTTAGGGTTAGCGTTAGGGTTAGAGTAAGTGTTAGGTTTAGAGTTAGGGTTAGAGTTAGGGTTTAGGTTGAAGTTAGGGTTAGAGTTAGGGTTAGGGTTAGAGTAAGGGTTAGGGTTAGAGGTTGGGTTAGGGTTAGAGTTAGGGTCAGCGTAAGGGGAGGGTTAGGCTTAGTGTAAGGGTTTGGGGTAGAGTTAGGGTTAGGATTAGAGTTAGGGTAAAGGTTAGAGTTAGAGTTAGGGTGAGAGTAAGGGTCAGGGTTAAGGTTAGGTTTAGAGTAAGGGTTAGGGTTGGAGTGCGGGTTAGGGTTAGGGTTGTGGTTAGAGTTAGGGTTAGAGTTAGGCTTAGGATTAGTGTTAGAGTTAGAGTTAGGGTACCAGTTAAGTTAGGGTTAGAGTTGGGGTTAGGGTTAGGGTTAGCGTTAGGGTTAGAGTTAGGGTTAGTTTTAGAGGTAGGGTTAGAGTGAGATTTAGAGTTAGGGTTAAGGCTAGAGTTAGAATTAGAGTTAGAATTAGGGTTAGGGTTGAAGTAAGAGTTGGGGTTAGGGTTAGGGTTAGACTTAGGGTTAGAGTTAGGGTTAGGGTTAGAGGTCGGGTTAGGGTTAGAGTTAGGGTTAGAATAAGGGTGAGGGTTAGGGTTAGAGTAAGGGTTAGGGTTAGAGTTAGGGTTAGGATTAGAGTTAGGGTTAGGGTTAGAGAAAGGGTTCGGTTAGGTTTGGGGTTAGAGTTAGGGTTATAGTCAGGGTTAGAGTGAGGGTTAGTGTTAGGCTTGTGGTTAGGGTTAGGCTTGTAGTCAGGGTTAGGGTTAGGGTTACATTCAGGGTTAGAGTTTGGGTTAGGGTTAGAGTTAGGGTTAGAGTTCGGCTTAGGGTTAGAGTTAGGGTTGTGGTTAGGGTTAGAGTTAGGGTTAGGGTTAGAGTTAGGAAGAGAGCAAATTAGAGGTAGGTTTAGGGTTAGATTTAGGGTTAGAGTTAGGGTTAGGGTTAGAGTTATGGTTGGGGTTAGGGTAAGATTTAGGTTTAGGGTTAGAGTTATGGTTAGGGTTAGCGTTAGAAATTAGGGTTAGGGTTAGGGTTAGGGTTAAGGGTTAGGGTTAGGGTTAGAGTTAGGTTTAGGGTAAGAGTGAAGGTTAGGGTTAGAGGGGGGGGCTAGGGTGAGGATTAGGGTTAGGGTTAGGGTTAGGGTTTGGGTTAGGTTTAAGGTTAAGGTTAGAGTTAGTGTTAGGGTTGGAGTTAGGGTTAGGGTTAGTATCAGATTTAGGGTTAGGATTAGAGTTAGGGTTAGGGTTAGAATTAGGGTAGGATTAGGGTTACAGTTGGGGTTAGGGTTAGAGTTGGAATTAGGGTTAGGGTTAGAGTTAGTGTTAGAGTGAAGGGTAAGGGTTAGGGTTAGGTTTAGGTTAGAGTTAGTGTTAGAGTTTTGGGTCGGGTTAGGGTTAGGGTTAGAGTTGGGGTTGGGGTTAGAGTTAGGGTTAGGATTAGAGTTATAGTTAGGGTTCGGTTAGAGTTAGTGTTAGGGTTAGGATTAGAGTAAGGGTTAGAGTTAGGGTAAGAGTTAGTGTTAGAGTAAGGCTAAGGGTTCGAGTTAGAGTTAGGGTTAGGTTTAAAGTTAGGGTTAAGGTTAGAGTTGGGTTAGGTTTAGAGGTAGGGTTATATTTAGGGTCAGGGTTAGAGTTAGGGGTAGGGTTAGTGTTAGGGTTATGGTTAGGTGTAGAGTTAATGTTAGGGTTAGGGTTAGAGTTAGGGTTCAGGTTAGAGTTAGGGTTAGTGTTAGGGTTAGAGTTAGGGTTAGAGTTAGAGTTAGGGTTATTGTAAGGGTTAGAGTTAGGGTTAGTGGTTGGGTTAGATTTTATGTTATGGTTAGACTTAGGGTTAGGGTTAGAGAGGTTTTGAGTTAGGGTTAGGTTTAGGTTTTGAGTTAGGGTTAGGTTTAGAGTCAGGGTTAGAGTTAGGGTAAGGGTTAGGGTTAGGGTTAGGGTTAGGGTTAGAGTTAGGGTTAGAGTTAGGGTTGGGTTAGAGTTAGGGTTAGGGTTTGAGTTAATGTTAGGGTTAGGGTTAGGGTAAGGGTCGGGTTAGTATTAGAGTAAGGTTTATAGAAGGGTGAGGGTTAGGGTTAGAGTAAGGGTTAGGATTAGGTTTAGGGTTAGAGTTTGGTTAGGGTTAGTGTTAGGGTTAGAGTTAGGTTAGGGTTAGAGTTAGGTAAGGGGTAGGGTTGGGGGTTAGAGTTAGGGTTAGGGTTAGAGTTGGGGTTGGGGTTAGGGTTAGGGTTAGAGTTAGGGTTTAGGGGTAGAGTAAGGCTTAGGGTTAGAGTTAGAGTTAGGGTTAGGCTTAGAGTTTAGGGTTAGGTTTAGTGTTGGGGTTAGAGTTAGGATTAGTGTTAGGGTTAGAATTGGGGTTAAATTTAGGGTTAGGGCTAGAGTCAGGGTTAGGGTTATTGTTAGGGTTAACGTAATGGTTAGAGTGATGGTTAGAGTTAGTGTTAGGGTTAGGGTAAGGGTTAGAGTTTGGGTTAGGGTTAGAGGTAGGGTTGTATTTAGGGTTAGGGTTAGAGTTAGGGGTAGGGTTAGTGTTAGGGTTATGGTTAGGTATAGAATTAAGGTTAGGGTTAGGGTTAGAGTTAGGGTTAAGGTTAGAGTTAGGGTTAGGCTTAGATTTAGAGTTAGGGTTAGGATTAGAGTTAGGGTTAGGGTTAGGGTTAGAGTTAGGGTTCGGGTTAGAGTTAGGGTTATAGTTTGGGTTATTGTTAGGGTTAGGGTTATAGGTAGGGGTAGGGTTAGAGTTAGTGTTAGGGTTACTGTTAGAGTAAGGCTTAGGCTTAGAGTTAGGGTTAGGGGTAGAGTTAGGGTTAGGATTAGAATTAGGGTAAGGGTTAGTTTTAGGGTTAGGGTTAGGGTATGGGTTAGAGTTAGGATTAGGTTTAGAGTTAAGGTAAGGGGTAGAGTAAGGGTTAGAGTTAGGGGGTAAAGGGTTAGGGTTAGAGTTAGGATTAGGTTTTGAGTTAGGGTAAGGGGTAGAGTTAGGGTTAGGCTTAGACTTAGGGTTAGGGTTAGGGGTTAGTGTTAGGGTTAGGGTTAGTGTAAGGGGGTAGGGTTAGATTTAGGGTTAGGTTTAGTGTTAGAGTTAGGGGTATGGCTTGAGTTAAGTTTAGGGGTAGAGTTAGGGTTACGGTTAGAGTTAGGGTTGGGTTAGAGTTAGGGTTAGGGTTATAGTTAAGGTTAGGGTTGAATATAAGGTGAGGGTTAGGGTTAGATAAAGGTTTTGAGTTAGGGTTAGAGTTCAGGTTAGGGTTAGAGTTAGGGTTAGAGTAAGGGTTAGCGTTAGAGGTTAGGCTTAGGGTAAGGGTTAGAGGTAGTTTTAGGGTTAGGGGTAGGGTTAGAGTTTAGGGTTAGGGTTAGATTTGGGGTTAGATATATGGTCCAGTTTACGTTTAGAGTTAGGGTTAGGGTTAGGGTAGAGTTAGGGTTAGAGTTAGGCTTAGGGTTATAGTTACGGGTTAGGGTTTGGCTTAGAATTAGGGTAAGCGTTAGGGTTAGGGTTAGAGTTAGCGTTAGGGTTAGAGGTAGGATAAGCGTGAGGCTTAGAGTAAGGGTTAGGGTGATGGAGTTAGGGGTAGGGTTAGGGATAGGGTTAGAGTTAGGACTAGAGTTAGGGCTAGAGTTAGAGTTAGGGTTATGGTTAGAGTTAAGGTTAGGGTCAGGATAAATTTAGGTTTAGGGTTAGGTTCAGGGTTAGAGTTAGGGGATAGAGTTAGGCTTAGGGTTAGGGTTAGGGTTAGGGTATGGGTTAGAGGTAGGGTTAGGGTTAGAGTTAAGGTTAGGGTTAGAGTTAGGGTTAGTGTTAGGGTTAGAGTTAAGGTAAGGTTTAGATTTATGGTTTGGGTTAGGGTTAGTCTTAGGGTTAGGGTTAGAGTTATGGTTAGAGTTAGGTTTAGGATTAGAATTAGGGTTAGGGTTAGAGTTAGGTTTAGAGTTAGGGTCAGAGTTAGGGTCAGGTTAGGGTTAGATTTAGGGTTAGGGTTAGAGTTAGGGTTAGGGGTAGAGTAAGAATTAGAGTTAGAGTTAGGGTTTGGGTTAGAGTTAGGGTGTGGGTTAGAGTTACGGTTTGAGTTAGGGTTAGGGTTAGGGTTAGAGTTAGGGTTAGGGTTAGAGTTAGATGTAGGGTTAGAGGTAGGGTTAGAGTTCGGTTTAGAGTTAGGGTGAGAGTTAGGGTTAGAGTTAGAGTTAGGGTTAGGGTTACTGTTAGAGTTAGGGTTAGAGTTAGAGTTAGGGTTATGGTTAGAGTTAGGATTAGAGTTACGGTTAGGATTAGGGTTATAGTTGAGGTTAGGGTTAGATTTAGGGTTAGAGTTAGAATTAGGGTTAGGGTTGAAGTTAGGGTTAGCGTTAGAATAAGTCTTATGGTAAGGGTAAGAGTTAGGGTTAGGGTTAGGGTTAGATTTGGGGGTTTGGGTTAGAGTTAGGGTTAGGGTAAGGGTTAGAGTTAGGGTTAAAGTTAGAGTTCGGTTAAGGGTTAGAGTTAGGGTTAGGGTTATATTTAGGGTAAGGCTTAGAATCAGGGTTAGAGTTAGAGTTAGTGTTAGAGTAAGAAATTAGGGGTAGGGTTAGAGTTAAGGTTAGGGTTAGGGTTAGAGTTAGTGTTAGAGTTAGGGTTGCGGTTAGGGTTACATTTAGGTTTAGGGTTATGGTTAGGGTTAAAGTTAGGGTTAGAGTTAGGCTTAGTGTGAAAGTTAGGGTTGTGGTTAGGGTTAGAATTAGTTTTAGCGTAAGAGTTTGGGTTAGAGTTAGAGTTAGTGTAATTGTTAGGGTAAGAGTTAGGGTTATGAATAGAGTTAGGGTTAGTGTTGGTGTGAGGGTTAATGTTAGAGTTAGGGTTAGGGTAAAAGATAGAGGTAAGGGTAGGGTTAGATTTAGGGTTAGAGTTAGGGTTAGAGTTAGGGTTAGGGTTAGAATAATGTTAGGGTGAGCGTTCTAGTTAGGGTTAGGGTTAGAGTTATGGTTAGGGTTAGGGTTAGAGTTAGGGTTAGGATTAGGGTTGGGGTTGTGGGTTAGGTTTAGGGTTAGAGTTAGGCTTAGGGTGAGAGTAAGGGTTAGGTTTATAGATAGGGTTAGGTTTAGGATTAGGGTTAGCGTTAGGTTTAGGGTTTGGTTTAGGGTCAAGGTTAAGGTTAGAGTAAGTGTTCGGGTTTGAGTTAGGGTTAGGGTTAGGGTTAGAGTTAGGGTTAGAGTTAGGGTTAGAGTACGAGTTAGTGTTAGGGTTAGAGTAAGCGTAGGGTTGGGGTAAGAGTTATGGTTGGGGTTAGAGTTGGAGTTAGGATTAGGGTTAGTGTTAGTGTTAGAGTTAGGGTTAGAGTGAGGGTAAGAGTTAGGGTTAGGTTCAGGTTAGATTAAGGGTTAGAATTAGGGTTAGGGGTAGGGTAAGAGTTGGTGTTAGGGTTAAAGTTAGGGTTAGGGTTAGAGTTAGTGTGCGGTTAGAGTTAGGGTTAGGGTTAGGGTTAGGGTTAAAGTTAGGGTAATAGTTAGTGTTAGAGTAAGGCTTAGGGTTAGAGTAAGAGTAAGGGTATGAGTTAGGGTTAGAGTAAGGTTAGAGTTAGGCTTAGGGGTTGAGTTAGGGATAGTGTTAGATTTAGGGTTAGGGTTAGAGTTAGGGTTAGGGTTAGAGTTAGGCTTAGAGTTAGGGTTAGGGTTAATGTTGAAGTAAGGGTTAGTATTAGGCTTAGGGTTAGATTTAGCGTTAGAGTTAGAGTTGGGGTAGCGTTAGAGTTAGGGTAAGAATTAGAGTTAGGGGTAGGGTTAATGTTAGGGTTAGGGTAATGGTGAGCGTTAAGGTTAGAGTTAGGGTTAGGGTAAGGTTTAGAGTCACGGTAAGGTTCGATTTAGTGTAAGATTTAGCTTTGGGGTTATCGTTAGTGTTAGGGTTAGAGTAAGGGTTAGAGTTAGGGTTAGTGTTTGAGTAAGGGTTAGGGTTTGAGTTGGAGTAAGGATTAGAGTTAGGGTTAGAGTAAGAGTTTGAGTTAGGGTTAGAGTTGGGGTGAGGGTTAGGGTTTGAGTTAGGGGTAGGTTTGGGGTTAGGGTTTGTGGTCAGAGTTAGGGTAAGGGTTGTGGTGGGGTAGAGTAATGTTAGAGTTAGGGGTAGGGTTTAGAGTCAGAGTTAGGTTAGAGTAAGAGTTAGGGTTAGAGTAACGGTTAGAGTTAGGGTTAGGGTTAGAGTTAGGGTCAGAGTTAGGGTTAGGGTTAGAGTTAGGTTTAGAGTTAGGGTTAGAGTAAGGGGTTAGAGTTAGGGTTAGAGTTACAGTTAGGGTTATTGTTAGAGTAATGGTTAGGGTTACAGTTAGTTTTAGAGTTAGGGTAAGGGTTAGAGGTGGGGTTAGAGGAAGGGTTAGAGTTAGGGGTTGGGTTTAGGTTTAGAGTTAGGGTAAGAGTTAGGATTAGGGTTAGAGTAAGGGTTAGGCTAAGGGTTAGATTACGGGTTAGAGGTTAGGCTTAGGGTTAGAGTAAGAGATAGGGTTAGGTTTTGGGTTATAGTTAGGGTTAGGGTTAGGGTTAGGGTTAGAGTTAGGGTCAGGGCTAGAGTTAGAGTTAGAGTGACGGTTAGAGTTAGGGTTAGAGTTAGGGTTAGGGTTAGAGGTAGGTTTAGGGTAAGGGTTAGAGTTAGTGTTAGGATTAGAGTTAGAGTTATGGTCAGGGGTAGGGTTAGAGTTAGTATAAGGGTTAGAGTTAGGGTTGGGGTTAGTGTTAGAGTGAAGTTTAGGGTTAGAGTAAAGGTTAGGCTAAGAGTTAGGGTAAGGGTTTAAGTTAGGGTTAAAGTAAGGGTTAGGATTAGGGTTAGGGTTTGAGTTAGGGTTATTGTTAGGGTTAGAGTTACGGTAAGAGTTAGGGTTAGGGTAAGGGTTAGAGTCCGGGTAAGGTTAGAGTTAGGGTAAGATTTAGAGTTGGGGTGAGTGTTAGTTTTAGGGTTAAAGTTAGGGTTAGAGTAAGGGTTAGAGTAAGTGTTAGTGTTTGAGTAAGGGTTAGGGTTAGAGTTAGGATTGTGGATAGGGTTAGGGTTTGAGTAAGCGTTTGAGTTAGGGTTAGAGTAAGGGTTAAGGTTAGGGTAAGAGTTAGGGTTACTGTTAGGGTCAGAATTAGGGTTAGAGTAAGAGTTAGGGTAAGAGTATGGGTTAGAGTAAGGGTTTTGGGTTAGAGTTAGGGTTAGGGTTTGGGTTATGTTAGAGTTATGGTTAGATTTAGGGTAAGAGTTAGGGTTAGAGTCAGGGTTAGGGGTACGGGTCGTGTTTGAGTAAGAGTTAGGGTTAGGGTTAGATTAAGGGTTAGGGTTAGGGTTAGAGTTAGGGTTACAGTTAGGCATATTGTTAGAGTTAGGGTTAGGGTTAGAGGTAGGTTAGGTTAAGGGTTAGATTTGGGGTTACGGTTAGAGTTATGGTTGGGGTTAGTGTAAGAGTTAGGGTTAGAGTTAGGCTTAGGGTTAGAGTTAGGGTTAGAGTCAGGGTTAAGTTTAGAGTTAGAGTTAGGGTCAGAGTTAGGGTTAGAGGTATGGTTAGGATTAGGTTTAGAGTTAGGGTTAGTGTTAGGGTTAGTGGTGGGGTTAGAGTTAGGGTTAGGTTTAGAGTTAGGGTTAGGGTAAGATTTAAGGTTAGGGTTAGAGTTAGGGTTAGAGTTAGATTAGGGTTAGAGTTAGGGTTAGGGTTAGAGTAAGAGTTAGAGTTAGGGTTAGAGTTATGGTTTAGGGTAAGGGTTAGGTAAGGCTCATATTTAGGGTTAGGTATAGAGTTAAGGTTAGGGTTCGGGTTAGGGTGCGAGTTAGGGTAGGGTTAGAATTAGGGTTAGGGTTAGACTTAGGGTCAAGGTTAGGTGTAGGGTTAGAGTTAGGGTTAGGGGTAGAGTGAGAGTTAGGGTAATGGTAAGGGTTAGAGTTAGGTGTAGGGTTAGAGTTAGGGTTGGGGTAAGAGTTAGAGTTACGGTTAGAGTAAGTGTTATTGTTAGGGTTAGGTTTAGGGTAAGAGGTAGTGTTAGGGGTTGGTGTAAGAGTTAGTGTTAGGGTAAGGGTTAGAGTTAGGGTTAGGCTTAGTGTGAGGGTTAGAGTTAGGATTAGGCTTAGGGTTAGGGTTAGGGTTAGAGTTAGAGTTAGGGTGAGATTTAGGCTTAGTGTTAGGTTTGGATTTAGGGTTAGGGTTAGGGTAAGAGTTAGGGTTAGAGTTAGGTAAGGGTAAGGGATAGTGTTAGAGTTAGGGATAGAGTTAGGGTGAAGGTTAGAGTTAGGGTTAGGGTAAGAGTTAGGATTAGGGTTAGAGTTAGGGTTATACTTAGGTTAGGGTCAGAATAAGGGTAGGATTAGACTTAGGGTTAGGGTTAGTGTAAGGGTTAGAGTTAGGTTAGGCTAAGAGTTAGGTTTAGGGTTAGGGTAAGAGTCAGGGTTAGAGTTGGGGTTAGGATTAGTGTTAGAGTTAGTGTTAGAGTTAGGGTTGGAGTTAGGGTCAGGGCTGGAGTTAGTGTTGGGGTTAGAGTCAGGGTTGGGGTTAGAGTTAGGGTTAGGGGTAGAGTTAGAGTAAGGGTTAGGGTTAGTGTTAGGGCTAGGGGTGGGTTTAGAGTTAGGGTTAGGGTTAGAGTTAGGGTTAGAGTAATGGTTAGGGTTAGGGTTAGATTTAGGGTTATGGTTAGGGTTAGTGTTAGAGTTAGGGTTAGGGGTACGGTCAGGTTTTGAGTTAGGTTTAGAGTTAGGGTTAGGGTTAGGCTAAGCGTTAGAGTTAGGGTTAGGGTTAGAGTAAGGGTTATGGTTAGAGTTAGTGTTTGGGTAGAGTAAGTGTTAGGGGAAGGGTTAGAGTTAGGGTTAGTGTTAGAGGTACGGTTCGGGTTAGGGTTAGAGTTAGGGTCAGAGTCAGCCTTAGGGTTAGGGTTAGAGTTTGAGTTAGGGTTCGAGTAAGGGTTATAGTTAGGGTTAAGGTTAGGGTTGGAGTATGGGTTAGGGTTAGAGTTAGGGTTAGGGTTAGATTAAGAGTTAGGGTGGAGTTAAGGTTTGGGTTAGGATTAGGGTTAGAGTTGGGGTTAGGGTTAGAGTTGGGGTTAGAGTTAGGTTTAGGGTTCGAGTTAGAGTTATGGTAAGGGTTAGGGTTAGAGTTAGGGTAAGGGTTATTGTTAGGGTTAGAGTTAGGCTTAGCGCTAAGGTCAGAGTATGGTTTAGGGTTTGAGTTAGGGTAAGATTTAGGGTTAGTGTCAGGGTTAGGGTTAGGCTTAGCGTAAGAGTAAGAGTTAGCGTAAGACTTAGGGTTAGAATAAGGGTTAGAGTTAGGGTGAGGGTAGGGTTAGAGTTAGGGTTAGGTATAGGGTTAGAGTTAGAGTTAGGGTTAGAGTTAGGGTTAGGGTTAGGGTAAGAGTTAGGGTTAGAGTTAGGGTTAGGCTTAGAGTAAGGGATAGAGTTAGGGATCGGGTTAGGGTTAGAATTAGAGTTAGAGGTAAGGCTTAGGGTTAAGGTTAGAGTTAGGGTTGGGTTTAGGTTTAAAGTTAGGGTGAGAGTTGGGGTTAGGGATAGAGTTCGGGTAGGGTTAGAGTTGGTGTTAGAGTAAAAGTTACGGTTAGGGTTATAGTTAGGATAAGATTTGGTTAGAGTTTGGGTTAGATTATAGTTAGGGTTAAAGTTAGGGTGAGAGTTAGAGTGAGAGGTAGGGTTACGTGAGAGTTAGGATTAGGGTTTTAGTTATGGTTAGGGTTAGGGTCAGGGTAAGAGTAAGGTTTAAGGTTAGAGTTAGGGTTAGAGTGAGGGTTAGAGTATGGGTTAGGGTTAGGGTGAGATTTAGGGTTAGGGTTAGATTTAGGGTTAGGGTGAGAATCAGGGTTAGAGTTAGGGTTAGGGTTTGAGTTAGGATAAGCGTTTGAGTTAGGATAAGCGTTAGAGAATGGTCAGGGTTATAGTTAGGTTAGAGTTAGAGTTAGGGTTATGGTTAGAGTTAGGGTTAGGGTAAGGGTTAGGGTTAGAGGTAAGGCTTAGGGTTAGAGTTAGTGTTAGGGTAAGGGTTAGGTTTAGAGTTAGGGTTAGGGTTAGATTTGGGGTAAGAGTTAGGGTCAGGGTTAGGTTTAGTGTTAGGGTTAGGGTTGAAGTTGTGGTTAGGGTTAGGGTTGGAGTTAGGGTAAGCGTCGGGGTTGGAGTTAGGTTAGAGTTAGGGTAAGGGTTAGAGAGTTAGGGTTCAGGTTAGGGATAGGGTTAGAGTTAGGAGTAGAGTTAGGGTAAGAGTGTGGGTTAGGGTTAGTGTTAGGGTTAGGGTTAGAGTAAGCTGTAGGGTTAGGGTGTGAGTTAGTGTTAGGGTGCGGGTTAGAGTTAGGGTTAGTGTTAGGATAAGAGTTACGGTTAGGGTTAGGGTTAGAGTGAGGGTTACAGTTAGGGTTAGGGTTAGAGCTAGAGTTAGAGTTGGGGTTAGGGTTAGAGTAAGTTTGGGTTAGGATTAGGGTTAGATTAAGGGTTAGACTTAGGGTAAGGGTTAGAGTTAGAGTTAGGGTTAGGGTCATAGTTAGGGTAAGGGTTAGAGTAATGGTTAGAGTTAGGGTTAGAGTCAGTGTTAGGGTTAGAGATAGAGTTAGGGTTAGGGTTAGGGTTAGAATTAGAGTAAGGGTTAGGGTTAAAGTTACGGTTAGAATTAGGGTTAGGGTTAGTGTCAGATTTAGGGTTAGGACTAGAGTTAGGGTTAGGGTAAGAGTTAGGGTTAGGGTTAAGATTAGAGTTAGGGTTAAGGTTAGAGTGAGAGGTAGGGTCAGGGTTTGAGTTATGGTTAGAGTTAGTTTAGAGTTAGGGTTATGTTTTGAGTTAGGGTTAGAGGTAGTGTTAAAGTTAGGCTTAGGGTTAAATTTAGGGTTAGAATTAGGCTTAGCGTTAGAGTTAGGGTTGTGGTTAGGGTTAGGGGAGAGTTAGGGTTAGGGTTAGAGTTAGGGTTAGGGTTAGATTTAGGGGAGGGTAAGGGTTAGGGTTAGGGTAAGTGGTAAGGGTTAGGGTTCGGGTTTGAGTTGGGGTTAGGGTTAGGGTTGGTTAGGGTTAGAGTTAGGCTTAGGGTTAGAGTTAGAGTTAGAGTTAGGGTAGAGTTAGGGTTGGGGTTAGAGTTAGGGTTAGAGTAAGAGTTAGGTTAAGGGTTAGGGTTAGAGTTTGGGTTAAGGTTAGAGTAAGGGTTAGGGTTAGGGTTAGGGTTTCGGTACGACTTAGGCTTAGGGTTAGAGTTAGAGATATTGTTAGGGTTCGAGTTAGGGTTAGGGTTCGAGTAAGGGTTAGAGTTAGGGTTAGCGTTAGAGGTAGAGTTAGGGTTAAGGTTTGAGTTAGGGTTAAAGTTAGGGTTAGGGTTAGGATTAGGGTTAGCGTTATGGTTAGGGTTAGGGCTAGAGTTAGGGTTAGAGTTATAGTTAGGGTTAGGGTTAGAGTTAGGGTTAGGGTTAGGGTTTAGGGTTAAGGATAGGGTTAGAATAAGGGTTAGGGATCGAGTAAGTGTTGGGGTGAGAGTTAGGGTTAGGGTTAGGATTAGGGTTAGTGTTAGGGTTAGGGTGTGGGTTACGGTTAGGGTTAGGGTTAGAGTTAGGGTTAGAGTTAGGGTTAGAGTATGAGTTAGTGTTAGGGTAAGAGTTAGGGTAGGGTTAGGGTTAGAATTGGGGTTAGGTGTAGAGTTAGAGTAAGGGTTAGAGTTAGAGTTAGGGTTAGAGTTAGGGTTAGGGTTAGGGTTGGAGTTAGGGTTAGGTGTAGGGTTAGAGTTAGGGTTAGGGTTAGGGTTAGAGTTAAGGTTAGGGTTAGGGTTAGCGTAAGAATTAGTGTTAGAGTAGGGCTTAGGGTTAGAGTTGGAGTGAGGGTTAGGGTTAGAGTTAGGGTTAGGGTTAGAATTAGGGTTAGGTTGAGAGTTAGTGTTGGGTGAGGGTTAGAATTATGGTTAGGGTTAGAGTTATGGTTAGAGTTAGGGTTAGGTTTAGGGTTAGATTTAGGGTGAGGGTTAGAGTTAGGGTTAGATTTAGGGTTAGCGTTTTGGTTAGG
>NC_136502.1:61232373-61269873 GCF_053919585.1 Euprymna scolopes
TTAGGGTTACGGTTAGTGTAAGAGTTAGGGTTAGAATTAGGGTGAGGGTTAGAGTAAGAGTTAGGGTTAATGTTAGAGTTAGGCTTAGGGTACGAGTTAGGATTAGGGTTGGAGTTGGTGTTACGTAATCCTAACACCAACTCCAACCCTAACCCTAAGTAAGAGTTCGGGTGAGAACTAGGGTTAGAATTAGGGTTAGATTTAGGGTTAGGGTCAGGGTTAGAGTTAGAGTTAGGGTTATAGTTACGGTTAGAGTTAGGGTTGGGGTTTGAGGTAGAGTTAGTGTTAGGGTTAGATTTAGGGTTAAAGTTAGGGTTACGTTAGGATTAGGGGTAGCGTTATGGTTAGGGTAAGGGCTAGAGTTAGGGTTAGAGTTGTAGTTAGTGTTGGGATTAGAGTTAGGGTTAGGGTTAGGGTTTAGGCTAAGGGTTAGGGTGAGAGTATGGGTTAGGGATCGAGTAAGGGTTAGGGTTAGAGTTAGGGTTAGGGTTAGGTTTGGGGTTAGGGTTAGGGTTGGGGTGTGGGTTAGGGTTAGGGTTAGGGTTAGTGTTTGGGTTAGAGTTCGTGTTAGGGTTCGAGTTAGGGTTAGGCTTAGGGTTAGAGTTAGGGTTAGATTTAGGGTTAGAGTATGAGTTAGTGTTAGGGTAAAAGTAAGGGTAGGGTTGGGTTAGAATTGGGTTAGGTTTAGAGTTAGAGTTAGGGTTAGAGTTAGAGTTAGGGTTAGAGTTGGGGTGAGGGTAAGGGTTGGAGTTAGGGTTTGGTTTAGGGTAAGAGTTAGGGTTTGAGTTAGGGTTAGGGTTAGGGTTAGAGTTGGGGTTAGGGTTAGGGTTAGCGTAAAAATTAGTTTTAGAGTAAGGCTTAGGGTTAGAGTTAGAGTGGGGGGTTAGGGTTAGAGTTAGGGTTAGGGTTAGAATTTGGGTTAGGTTTAGAGTTAGTTTTAGGGTTAGGGCTAGAATTATGGTTAGGGTTAGAGTTATGGTTTGAGTTAGGGTTAGAGTTAGAGTTATGGTTAGGGTTAGGTTTAGGGTTAGATTTTGGGATAGGGTTAGAGTTAGGGTTAGATTTAGGGTTAGCGTTTGGGTTAGGGTGAGGGTTAGAGTTAGGGTTAGGGTTAGAGTTAGGGTTAGGGGTAGAGTTAGGCTTAGGGTTAGTGGTAGAGTTAGGGTCAGTGTTAGAGTTAAAGTTAGGGTTAGAGTTTGAGTTAGGGTAAGGGTTAGGGTTAGAGTTAGGGTTAGGGTTGATGTTAGGGTTAGAGTTAGAGTAGGGGTTAGGGTTAGGGTAAGAGTTAGGGTTAGGGTTAGAGTTAGGGTTAGATTTAGAGTTACGGTTAGTGTTAGAGTTAGGGTTACGGTTAGTGTTAGAGTTAGGGTTAGATTTAGGGTGAGGTTAGAGTTAGAGTTAATGTTAGGGTACGAGTTAGGGTTAGGGTTGGAGTTGGTGTTAGGATTAGAGTTAGGGTGAGAATTAGGGTTAGACTTAGGGTTAGATTTAGGGTTAGGGTCAGGGGTAGAGTGAAGGTTAGTGTTAGAGTTAGGGTTAGGGTTAGATGCAGTGTTAGAGTAAGGGTTAGAGTTAGGGTTAGGGTTACAGTTAGTATTAAGGTCAGGGTTTGAGTTACGGTTAGTCTTAAAGTTAGTGTTAGGGTTAGGGGTTGAGTTAGGGTTAGAGTAAGGGTTAGAGTTAGGGTTAGGGTTAGAGTTAAGGTTAGGGTCAGAGTTAGGGTTAGAGTTAGGGTTAGGGTTAGAGTTAGGTTTGGGTTTAGCGTTTGAGTTAGAGTTAGAGTAAGGGTAAGATTTTGCGTTGGGATTAGGGTTAGTGTTAGGGTTAAAGGTAGTGTATGAGTCAGGGTTATAGTTAGGGCTAGTGTTAGAGTAAGGGTTTGGTTTAGAGTTAGGGTTAGGGTTAGAGTTAGGGTTAGAATAAGAGTTTGAGTAAGGGTTAGAGTTAGGTTTAGGGTTAGGGTTTGTGTTAGGCTTAGGGTTAGGGTTAGAGTTAGGGTTAGAGTAAGAGTTAGGGTTAGAGTTAGGGTTAGAGTTAGGGTCATGGTTAGAGTTAGGGTTAAGGTTAAAGTTAGGATTAGGGTTAGAGTTAGGGTTAGGGTTAATGTTAGGCTTAGAGTTAGGACTACGCTTTGGGTTGGTGTTAGGGTTAGAGGTAGAGTTAGGGTTAGATTTAGGCTTAGTGTAAGGGTTGGAGGTAGGGTTAGGTTTAGATATAGGGTTAGGGTAAGGGATAGTGTTAGAGTTAGGGTTAGAGTTAGGGTTAAGGTTAGAGTTAGATTTAGGGTTATAGTTCGTGTTAGGGTAAGAGGTAGGGGTAGGATTTGAGTTAGGGTTAGGGTTATTGTTAGGGTTAGAGTTAGGGTACGGCTTAGAGTGTGGGTTAGGGTTAGGGTAAGAGTCAGGGTTAGAGTTGGTGTTAGGGTTTGTGTAGGAATTAGGGTTAGAGGTAGGGTTAGAGTTAGGGTTAGGTTTGGAGTCAGGGTTGGGGTTAGAGTTAGGGTTGGGTTTAGACTTAGGGTTAGGGGTAGAGTTAGAGTAAGGGTTAGGGTTAGTGTTGGGGCTAGGGATGGATTTAGAGGTGGGGTTAGGATTAGAGTTAGGGTTAGAGTAAGGGTTACGGTTAGGGTTAGATATATTGTTAGGGTTAATGGTAGGGTTAGAGTTAGGGTTAGGTGTACGGTCAGGGTTTAAGTTCGGGTTAGAGTTAGGGTTAGGGTAAGAGTTAAGGTTAGGGCTAGGGTTAGAGTTAGGGTTAGGGTTAGAGTAACGGTTATGGTTAGAGTTAGGGTTAGGGTAGAGGTAGGGTTAGGGAAAGGGTTAGAATAAGGGTTGGGGTTAGAGGTATGGTTGGGGTTAGGGTTAGAGTCAGGGTTAGGGTTAGGGTTAGAGTTAGGGTTAGGGTTAGGGTTAGAGTTGGAGTTAGGGTTACAGTTAGGGTTAGAGTTAGGGTTAGGGTCAGTGTTAGGGTTAGGGTTAGATTTAGTGTTAGGGTTAGAGTTAGGGTTAGGGTTAGATTAGGGTTAGAGTTGAAGTTAGGGTTAGAGTTAGGGTTAGAGTTAGGGTTAGGCTTGGAGTAAGGGTTAAAGTTAGGGATAGGTTTAGGGTTAGAATTAGGGTTAGAGGTTAGGCTTAAGGTTAGGTTTAGAGTTAGGGTTAGGTTTAGGTTTAAAGTTAGGGTGAGAGTTATGGTTAAGGATAGAGTTGGGGTAAGGGTTAGTGTTAGTGTTAGAGTAAGAGTTACGGTTAGGATTAGAGTTAGGGTAGGATTTGGTTAGAGTTTGGGTTAGAGTTAGAGTTAGGGTAAGAGTAAGGTGTAGAGTTAGAGTTAGAGTTAGGGTTTGGGTTAGGGTTAGAGTAAGGGTTAGGGTTAAATTATGGTTTGGGTTAGGGTTAGGGTTAGAGTTAGGGTTGGGGTTAGAGTTAGGGTTAGAGTGAGAGTTAGAGTATGAGTTAGGGTTAGGGTTAGATTTAGGGTTTGGGTTAGATTTAGGGTAAGGGTTAGAGTAAGGGTAAGCGTTAGAGTTAGGGGTAGGGTCAAGTTTTGAGTTAGGTTAGAGTTAGGGTTAGGGTTAGGGTTAGAGTTAGGGTTAGAGTTAGGGTTAGAGTAAGGGTTAGGGTTAGAGGTTAGGCATAGGGTTAGAGTTAGTGTTAGGTTTAGGGTTAGGGTTAGAGTAAGGGTCAGGGTAAGATTTGGGGTTAGAGTTAGGGTTAATGTTAGGGTTAGAGTTAGAGTTAGGGTGAGAGTTAGGGTTAGGGTTATAGTTATGGTTAGGGTTAGGGTTGGAGTGAGGGTAAGCGTGGGGGTTAGAGTTAGTTTAGGGTTAGGGTTAGGGTTAGAGTGTATGGGTTAGGGTTAGAGTAAGGGTAACAGTTAGGGTTAGAGTAAGTGTTAGGGTTAGGGTTAGAGTTATGGTTAGAGGCGAGGCTTAGGGTTAGGGTTAGAGTCAGGGTTAGGTTTAGGTGTACAGTTAGGGTTAGAGTTAGGGTTAGGAATAGTGTTAGGTTTAGGGTTAGAGTTAGGGTTAGAGTAAGAGTAAGGGTTAGCGTTAGAGTTAGGCTTAGGGTAAGGGTTAGGTTCAGAGTTAGTGTTAGGGTTAGAGTTAGGCTTAGGTTTAGGGTTAGAGTTAGGGTTAGGGTTAGAGTTAGGGTAAAAATTTGGATTAGGGTTAGAGTTAGGGTAAGAATTAGGGTTAGGCTTAGAGTAAGGGTTAGAGTTAGGGATAGGGTTAGGGTTAGAATTAGGGTAAGAGGTTAGGCTTAGGGATAGGGTTAGAGTTAGGGTTAGGTTTAGGTTTAAATTTAGGGTGAGAGTTAGGGTTAGGGATAGAGTTGGGGTAAGGGTTAGTGTTAATGTTAGAGTAAAAGTTACGGTAAGGGTTAGAGTTAGGGTAGGATTTTGTTAGAGTTTGGGTAAGAGTTAGGATTAGGGTAAGAGTTAGGTTTAAAGTTAGAGTTAGAGTTATGGTTTGGGTTAGGGTTAGAGTAAGGGTTAGGGTTAAAATTATGGTTATGGTTAGGGTTAGGGTTAGAGTTAGGGTTAGTGTTAGAGTTAGGGTTAGAGTGAGGGTTAGAGTATGGGTGAGGGTAAGGGTTAGATTTAGCGTTAGGGTTAGATTAAGGGTTAGAATTAGAGTTAGGGTAAGAGTAAGGGTTAGGGTTAGAATTAGGGTTAGCGTTAGAGTTGGGTGTAGGGTCAGAGTTTGAGTTAGGTTAGAGTTAGGGTTAGGGTTAAGGTTTGAGTTAGGGTTAGACTTAGGGTTAGAGTAAGGGTTAGGGTTAGAGGTTAGGCTTAGGGTTAGAGTTAGTGTTATGGTTAGGGTTAGGGTAAGATTTGGGGTTAGAGTTAGGGTTAGTGTTACGGTTAGAGTTAGGGTTGGGATTAGAGTTAGGGCTAGAGTTAGGGTTAGGGTTAGAGATATGGTTAGGGTTAGGGTTGGAGTTAGGGTAATCGTGGGTGTTAGTGTTAGGTTAGGGTTAGGGTTAGGGTTAGAGAGTTAGGGTTAGGGCTAGAGTAACGGTTAGTGTTAGGGTTAGAGTTAGGGTTAGGGCTAGGGTTTAGGGTTAAGGTGTGGGTTAGAGTAAGGGTTAGGGATAGAGTAAGGGTTAGGGTTAGAGTTAGGTTAGGGTTTGGGTAGGGTTAGGGTTAGAGTTAGTGTTAGTGTTTGAGTTAGGGTAAGGGTTAGGGTTAGAGTTAGGGTTAGAGTTAGGGTTAGAGTTAGGCTTAGAGTATGAGTTAGGTTTAGGGTAAGTGTTAGAGCAGGGTTGGGGTTAGAATTGGGGTTAGGTTTAGAGTTATGTGTAAGGTTTGGTTGGAGTTAGGGTAAGCGTGGGGGTTAGAGTTAGGTTAGGGTTAGGGTTAGGGTTAGAGAGTTAGGGTTAGGGTTATAGTATGGGTAAGAGTTAGGGTTAGAGTTGGGGTTAGGGTTAGAGTTAGGGTTAGGGTTAGAGTTAGGGGTATGGTCAGGGGTTTAGTAAGGGTAAGAGTTGGGGTTAGATTTAGGGTTAGGCTTAGAGTAAGTGTTAGAGTTAGGGTTAGGGTTAGGGTTAGAGTTAGGGTTAGAGGTGAGGCTTTGGGTTAGGGTTAGAGTTAGGGTTAGGTTTAGGTTTACAGTAAGGGCTAGGGATAGTGTTAGGTGTAGGGTGAGAGTTAGGGTTAGAGTAAGAGTGAGGGTAATGGTTAGAGTTAGTGGAGTGTTAGGCTTCCAGTTTGGGTTAGAGTTAGGGTTAGTGTAAGGGGTAAGTGTAAGGGTTAGGATTAGGGGTGAGTTAGGGTTAGAGTTAGAGTTAGTGTTAGGGTTAGAGTTAGGGTTCGAGTTAGGGTTAGGATGAGAGTCAGGGCTGGAGTTGGAGTTAGAGTTAGGGTTAGGGTTGGAGTAAGGGTGAGGTTTAGAATTAGGTTTAGGGTTAGAGTGTTGGTTGGGGTTAGGGTTAGAGTTAGTGTTAGAGTTAGTGTTAGGGTTAGGGTTAGAGTTAGGGGTAGGGTTAAAGTTAGGGTTAGGATTAGATTTATGGTAAGAGTTAGGGTTAGGTTTAGGGTTAGAGTTAGGGTTAGGGTTAGAGTAAGGGTTTGAGTTAGGGTCAGAGTTAGGGTTAGGTGTAGGGTTAGAGTTAGGGTTAGGGTTAGAATTAGGTTTAGGGGTAGAGTTAGGCTAAGGGTTAAAGTTAGGGTTAGGGTTAGAGTTATGGTAAGGGTTAGAGTTAGGTTCGAGTTAGAGTGGGGGTTAGGGTTAGGGTTAGAGTTAGGGTTATGGTTAGAGTTAGGTTTAGAGGTAGGATTAGAGTTAGGGGTTAGAGCTAGGATTTAGGGTTGGGGTTAGATTTAGGGTTGGAGTTACGGTTAGGATTAGGGTTAGAGTTAGGGTTAGGGTTGGTGTTAGAATTAGGCTTGTTGGTAAGGTTAGAGTTAGGGTTAGGGTTAGGGTTAGATTCGGGGTAAGGGTTTGAGTTAGGGTTGGGGTTAGAGTTAGGGTAAGGGATAGAGTTACGGTTAGGATTAGAGTTAGTGTTAGGGTTATAGTCAGGGTTAGTGGTAGAGTTAGGGTTAGAGTAAGAGTTAGGGTTAGAGGTAGGGTCAGACTAGAGTGAGGGTTAGGGATAGAGTTAGGGTTAGGGTTAGGGTTAGATCAGAGTTGGGGTTAGGTTTAGGGTTAGAGTTAGGGAAAGTGTTAGAGGTCGGATAGGGTAAGAGTTAGGGTTAGAGTAAGGGTGAGGGTTAGGGTTAGAGTAAGGCTTAGGGGTAGAGTAAAGGGTAGGCTTAGAGTTATGGTTAGGGTTAGAGAAAGGGTTAGGGTTAGGGTTGGGGTTAGAGTGAGGGTTATAGTCAGGTTTAGAGTGAGTGTTAGGGTTAGGGTTGGGTTTAGGGTAAGGGTTAAGTCAGGGTAAGAGTTAGGGTTACATTCAGGGTTAGAGTTTGGGTTAGGGTTAGAGTTAGGGTTAAAGGTCGGCTTAGGGTTAGAGTGAGGGTTGTGGTTAGGGTAAGAGTTAGGGTTAGGGTTAGAGTTAGGATTAGGGTAAAAGTTAGAGAAAGGTTTAGGGTTAGAATTGGGGTTAGAGTTAGGGTTAGAGTTAGGGTGTGGTTGGGGTTAGGGTAAGATTAAGGTTAGGGTTAGACTTATGGTTAGGGTTAGGTTTAGAGTTAGGGTTAGGGTTAGGGTTTAGGGTTAGGGTTAGGGTTAGAGTTAGGTTTAGGGTTAGAGTAATGATTAGGGTTAGAGGGGGGGTTAGGTTTAGGATTAGGGTTAGGGTTAGGGTTAGAAGTAGGGTTAGAGTTCGGCTAAGGGTTAGAGTTAGGGTTAGAATTAGGGTTAGGGGTAGAGTTAGGGTTAGGGTTAGAGTAAGGGTTAGGGTATGAGTACGAGTTCGTGTGAGGGTTAGAGTTAGGGTAGGATTGGGGTTAGAGTTTGGGTTAGGGTTTGAGTTGGAGTTAGGGTTGGGGTTAGAGTAAGTGTTAGAGTTTTGGTTAGGGTTAGGGTTAGGTTTAAGTTAGAGTTAGGGTTAGAGTTAGGGTTAGGGTTAGGGTAAGAGTTGGGGTTAGGGTTAGAGTTAGGGTTAGGGTTAGGGTTAGAGTTAGTGTTCGGTTAGAGTTAGGGTTAGAGTTAGAGTTAGGGTTAGGGTTTGGATTAGAGTTAGGGTTAGAGTTAGGGTAAGAGTTAGAGTAAGGCTTAGGGTTCGAGTTATAGTTAGGGTTAGGGTTCAAGTTAGGGTTAGGGTTAGAGTTGGGTTAGGGTTAGAGGTAGGGTTTTTATTTAGGGTTAGGTTTGAGTTAGGGGTAGGGTTAGTGGTAGGGTTATAGTTAGGTTTAGAGTTAAGGTTAGGGTTATGGTTAGAGTTAGGATTAAGGTTAGAGTTAGGGTTAGGGTTAGGGTTAGTGTTAGCGTTAGGGTTAGGGTTAGAGTAAGGGTGAGGGTTAGGTTTAGAGTTAGGGTTAGTGTTGGGTTAGTGTTAGGGTTGGAGAGGTTATGAGTTAGGATTAGGGTTAGGTTTAGAGTTAATTTAGAGTTAGGGTTAGGGTAAGGGGTAGAGTTAGCGTTAGGGTTAGGGTTAGTGTTAGGGTTTGGTTTAGGTTAGGGTTAGAGTTAGGGTTTGGTTAGAGTTCTGGTTAGTGTTATAGTTAGGTTTAGAGTAAGGGTGAGGGTTAGGGTAAGAGTAAGGGTTAGGGGTAGAGTTAGGGTTAGGGTTAGAGTTAGGGTTAGGGTTAGAGTTCCTGGTTAGGGTTAGTGTCAGGGTTAGGGTAAGAGTCAGGGTTATAGTTTGGGTTTGGGTTAGAGTAAGGGGTAGGGTTAGAGTTAGGGTTAGGGTTAGTGTTAGAGTTAGGGTTAGTGTTAGAGTTATGGTTAGGAGTTAGTGTTATGTTTCGGGTTAGAGTAATGGTTAGGGTTAGAGTTACGGTTAGAGTTAGGGTCAAAGTTAGGGTTAGTTTTGAGATTAGAGTTAGGATTAGGGTTAGAGTTAGGGTTAGGGGTAGAGTAAGGCTTAGGGTTAGAGTTAGGTTGGAGTATGAGTTGGGGTTAGGGTTAGGGTTAGATTTAGGGTTAGGGTTGGGGGTAGAGTAAGGGTTAGAATTAGAGTTAGGGTTAGGCTTAGAGTTAGGGTTCGAGTTACGGTTAGGATCAGGCTTAGAGTGAGGGTTAGGGTTAGGGTTAGAATGAGGCTTATTGTAAGGGTTAGAGTTAGGGTTAGGGTTAGGCTTAATAGTAAGGGGTTGAGTTAGGGTGAGGGTTAGGGTTAGAGTTAGGGTAAGCGTTAGGGTTAGGGTTAGAGTTAGCGTTAGGGTTAGAGTTAGGGTTAGGGTTAGAGTTAGGGTAAGAGTTAGGGTAAGCGTGAGGGTTAGAGTTAGGGTTAGGGTTATAGAGTTAGGGTTAGGGTAAGAGATAGGGTAAGAGTTAAGTTAGAGTGAGGGTTAGCGTTAGGGTTAGAGTTACGGGTAAGGTCAGGGCTTGAGTTAGGGTTAGATTTAGGGTTCGAATTAGGTTTAGGCTTAGAGTAAGGGTTAGGGGTAGTGTTAGGGTTAGGGTTAGAGTTAGGGTTAGAGGTTTGGCTTAGGGTTAGGGTTAGAGTAAGGGTTAGGTTTATGTTTAAAGTTAGGGTTAGAGTTTGGGTTAGGGATAGAGTAAGGGTTGGGGTTAATGTTAGGGGTAGAGTAAGGGTTAGGGTTAGGGTTAGGGTTAGGGTTGTGGTAAGGGTTAGGGTTAGGGTTAGAGTTAGGGTTAGTGTAAGAGTTGGGCTTAGGGTTAGAGTTAGGGGTAGAGTTAGGGTTAGGTTAGAGTTGGGGGTAGGGTTAGGGTTAGAGCTTGGGGTGGGGGTAGAGTTAGGGTTTGAGTTAGTTTTAGGGTTAGAGTTAGAGTTAGGGTAAGGGTTAGAGTAAGGCTAAGTTGTAGAGTAAGGGTTAGGGTGAAGGTTTAAGTTAGGGTTAGGGTTAGACTTAGGCTTAGGGTTAGAGTTAGGGTTAGGGTTAGAGTTAGGGTTAGAGTTAGGGTTAGGGTTAGAATTAGTGTAAGATTTAGGGATAAGATTACAGTTCGGGTAAGGGTTACAGTTAGGGTTAGAGTAAGGGTTAGGGTTAGAGTTAGGGTTACGGTTAGGTTAGGGTTAGAATTACGGTTAGGGTTAGGATTAGCGTTAGGGTTAGAGTAAGTGTTACGTTTAGAGTTAGGGTTAGAGTTAGGGTTAGTGTTGGAGTTAGAATTAGGGTTAGAATTAGGGTTAGGGTTAGAGTAAGGGTTAGAGTAAGGGTGAGGGTTAGGGTTAGAGTAAGGGTTTGGGGTAGAGTTAGTGTTATTATTAGAGTTAGGGTAAAGGTTAGAGTTAGAGTTAGGGTTAGAGTAAGGGTCAGGGTTAGGGTTAGTGTTAGAGTAAGGGTTAGTGTTAGAGCGAGGGTTAGGGTTAGGGGTGGGGTTTGAGTTAGGGTTAGAGTTAGGCTTAAGATTAGGGTTAGAGTTGGGGTTAGGGTAAGAGTTGGGTAAGGGTTAGGGTTAGCGTTAGAGTTAGGGTTACGGTTCAGTTAGGGTGAGAGTGAGGGTTAGGGTTAGGGTTACAGGTTGGGTTAGGTGTAGAGTTAGGGTTAGAGTTAGATTTAGAGTTAGAATTAGGGTTAGGGTTACATTTAGAGTTTGGGTTTGGGTAAGGGTTAGACTTAGGGTTAGAGTTAGGGTTTGGGTTAGAGGTCGGGTGAGGGTTAGTGTGAGGGTAGAGTAAGGGTGAGGTTAGGGTTAGAGTAAGGGTTAGGGGTAGAGTTAGGGTTAGGATTAGAGTTAGGGTAAAGGTTAGTGTTAGGGTTAGAGGTCAGGTTAGGGTTAGAGTTAGGGTTAGAGTAAGGGTGTGGGTTAGGGTTAGAGTAAGGGTTAGGGTTGAGTTAGGGTTAGGGTTAGAGAAAGGGTTAGGATTAGGGTTGGGGTTAGAGTTAGGGTTATAGTCAGGGTTAGAGTGAGGGCTAGGGTTAGGGTTGGGGTTAGCGTTAGGGTTATAGTCAGGGTTAGAGTTAGGGTTGCATAAAGGGGTAGAGTTTGGGTTAGGCTTAGAGTTAGGGTAAGAGTTCGTCTTAGGGTTAGAGTTAGGGTTGTGGTTAGGGTTAGAGTTAGGGTTAGTGTTAGAGTTAGGATTAGGGTAAAAGTTAGAGGCCAGTTTAGGGTTTGAGTTAGGGTTAGAGTTAGGGTTAGAGTTAGGGTTATGGTTGGTGTTAGGGTTTGATTGAGGGTTAGGGGTAGAGTTATGGTTAGGGTTAGGGTTAGAGTGAGGGTTAAATTTAGAGTTAGGGTTTAGGGTTGGGGTTAGGGTTAGAGTTAGGTTTAGGGTTAGAGTAAGGGTTAGGGTTAGAGGGGGGTTAGGGTGAGGATTAGGGTTAGGGTAAGGGTTAGGGTTTGGGTTAGGGTTAATGTTAAGGTTAGATTTAGTGTTAGGGTTGGAGTTAGGGTTAAAGTTAGGGTTAGAGTACGAGTTCGTGTTAGGGGGTGAGTTAGGGTAGGATTGGGGTTAGAGTTGGGGTTAGGGTTAGAGTTAGTGTTAGAGTTTGAGTTAGGGTTAGGGCCAGGTTTAGGGTTAGGGTTAGGGTTAGAGTTTGGGTTAGGGTTAGAATTAGGGTTAGGGTTAGTTTTAAAGTTAGGGGTCGGTTAGAGTTAGGGTTAGGGTTAGAGTTAGGGTTAGAGTTAGGATTAGAGTCAGGGTTAGAGTTAGGGTAAGAATTAGTGTTAGAGTAAGGCTTAGGGTTCGAGTTAGAGTTAGGGTTAGGGGTAAAGTAAGGGTTAGGGTTATTTTAAGAGTAAGTATTAGGGTTAGAGTTAGTTTTAGAATTAGTGTTAGGTTTAGAGTTAGGGTTAGAGTGAGGGTTAGGCTAAAGGTTAGAGTTATGGTTAGGGTAAGAGGTAGGGTCAGGTTGAGGGTTAAAGTTATGGTTCGAGTTAAGGTTAGAGTTAGGGTTAGGGTTAGGGTTAGAGTTTGGGTTAGGGTTAGATGTAGGGTTATATTAAGTGTTAGTGCTAGAGTTAGGGGTAGGGTTAGTGTTAGGGTTTGGTTAGGTTTAGAATTAAGGTTAAGGTTAGGGTTAGAGTTAAGGTTAAGGTTAGAGTTAGGCTTAGGGTTAGGGTTAGGTTTAGAGTTAGGTTTAGTGTTAGAGTTAGGGTTAGGGTTAGGGTTAGAGTTAGGGTTAGGGTTGTAGTTAGGGTTATAGTTAGGGTTGTAGTTAGGGTTAGGGTCAGAGTTAAGGGTAGGTTTAGAATTAGGGTTAGGGTTAGGGTTAGAGTTAGGGGTCGGGTTTATGTTAGGGTTAAGTTTAGAGTAAGGGTTAGAGTTAGGGTTAGGGTTAGGGTTAGAGTTAGGATTAGGTTTAGAGTTAGGGTAAGGGTTTGACTAAAGTTTGGGTTAGAGTTAGGGTTATGGTTAGATTTAAGGTTAGGGTTAGATATAGGGTTAGGTCTAGGCTTAGATAAAGGTTTAGAGGTTGGGTTAGAGTGAAGGTTAGGGTAAGAGTTAGGGTTAGAGTAAGGGTTAGGGTTTGAGGTTAGGCTTAGGGTAAGGGTTAGAGGTAGTTTTAGGGTTAGGGGTAGGGTTAGAGTTTGGGGTAGGGTTAGATTTGGGGTTAGAGTTAGGGTTAGATTACGGTTAGAGTAAGGGTTCGGGTTAGACTTAGCGTTAGGGTTAGAGCTAGTGTTAGGGTTTTATTAAGGGTAAAGGTTAGAGTTAGGGTTTAGGGTTAGAGTTAGTGTTAGATTTAGGGTTAGAGTTAGGATAAGCGTGAGGATTAGAGTTAGGGTTAGGCTTATAGAGTAAGGGTTAGGGTTAGGGATAGGGTTAGAGTTAGAATTAGTGTTAGGGTTTGAGTTAGAGTTAGGGTTAGAGTTAGGGGTAGGGTCAGGGTGGGAGTTAGGGTTAGAGTTTAGGTTCGAGTTAGGGTAAGGCTTAGAGTAAGTGTTAGAGGTAGGGTTAGGGTTAGGGTTAAAGTTAGGGTTAGAAGTTAGGCTTAGGGTTAGGGTTAGAGTAAGGGTTACGTTTAGGTGTAATATTAGGGTTAGAGTTAGGGTTGGGGAGAGAGTGAGGGTAAGGGTTAGAGTTAGGGTAGGGTTAGGATTAGAGTTTGGGTTAGAGTTAGGATTAGAATTAGGGTAAGCGTGAGGGTTAGAGTTAGGGTTTTGGTAAGGGTTAGGCTTAGAGTTAGGGTTAGTGTTAGAGTTAAGGTTAAGCTTAGAGTTAGGGTTAGGGTTAGAGTTAGGGTTAGGGTTAGGGTTAGAGTTAGGGTTAGAGTTAGGGTAAGAGTTAGTGTTATAGTAAGGCTTATGGTTAGAGTTAGGGTTAGGGTTAGGGCTAGAGTTAGGGTTAGGGTTAGAGTTGGGGTTAGAGTTAGGGTTATTGTTAGGGTTAGAGTTTGTGTTAGAGTTAGGGTTAGGGCTAGAGTTAGGGTTATTGTTTTTGTTAGAGTAAGGGTTAGGGTTAGAGTTGGGGTTTGAATTAGTGTTAGGGTTAGAGTTAGGGGAAGAGTTAGGGTTAGAGTTAGGGTTAGCCAAGGGTTAGAGTTATGGTTAGGGTTAGAGTTAGGGTTAGGGTTAGAGTTAACGTTAGGGTCAGAGTGAGGGTGCGAGTTAGGGTTAGGGTTAGGGTTAGAGTGAATGTTAGGGTTGGAGTTTGGGTTAGAGGTAGGGTTAGGGGGCAGGTTAGGGTTAGAGTTAGGGTTAGAGTAAGGGTTAGGGTTTGAGGTTAGGCTTAGGGTAAGGGTTAGAGGTTGTTTAGGGTTAGGTGTAGGGTTAGAGTTAGGGTTAGAGTTAGATTTAGGGTTAGAGTTGAGGTTAGGTTACGGTTAGAGTTAGGGTTAGGGTTTGAGTTAAGGTTAGAGTTAGGGTTAGGGTTATAGTTACGGTTAGGGTTACGGTTAGAGTTAGCGTTAGGATTAGAGGTCGGGTTAGGGTTAGATTAAGGGTAAATGTTAGAGTGAGGGTTTAGGGTTAGAGTTAGTGTTAGAGTTAGGGTTAGAGTTAGGATAAGCGTTAGGGTTAGAGTTAGGGTAAGGGTTATAGGGTTAGGGTTAGGGATAGGGATAGGGTTAGAGGTAGGATTAGAGTGAGGGTTAGAGTTAGAGTAAGGGTTAGGGTTAGAGGTAGGGGTAGGGTCAGGGTTTGAGTTAGAGTTAGGGTAAGGCTTAGAGTAAGTGTTAGAGGTAGGGTTAGGGTTAGAGTTAGAGTTAGGGTTAGAGGTTAGGCTTAGGGTTAGGGTTAGAGTAAGGGTTAGGTTTAGGTGTAAAGTTAGGGTTAGAGTTAGGGTTAGGGATAGAGTGAGGGTAAGGGTTAGAGTGAGGGTAGGGTTAGGGTTAGAGTTTGGGTTAGAGTTAGGATTAGAATTAGGGTAAGCGTGAGGGTTAGAGTTAGGGTTAGGGTTAGGGTTAGGGCTAGAGTTTGGGTTAGTGTTAGAGTAAAGGTTCAGCTTAGAGTTAGGGTTAGGGTTAGAGTCAGGGTTAGTGTTAGGGTTAGAGTTGGTGTCCAAGTTAGTGTTAGGGCTAGAGTTAGTGTTATGGTTATTGTTAGAGTAAGTGTTAGGATTATAGTTAGGGATAGAATTAGTGTTAGGGTTAGAGTTAGGGTTTGAGTTAGGGTTAGGCTAAGTGTGAGAGTTATGGTTAGGGTTAGAGTTAGGGTTAGGTTTAGGGTTAAAGTTAGGGTTAGAGTTAATTTAGAGTTAGGGTTAGGGTTAGGGTTAGGGATAGAGTGAATGTTAGGGTTGGAGTTTGGGTTAGGGTTAGGGTTAGGGGTAGGGTTATTGTAAGGGTTATGGTAAGGTTTAGAGTTTGGGTTAGGTTTAGGGTGAGAGGTAAGGTTAGGTTTAGAGTTGGGGTTAGGGTTAGGGTTAGAGTTAGAGTTAGGGTTAGTGTTAGGGTAAGGGTTAGAGTTAGGGGTAGAATTAGAGTAAGGGTAGGGTTAGAGTTAGGGTAAGGGGTGGAGTTAGGGTTAGGGTTAGAGTTAGTGTTAGAGTAAGGCTTAGGGTTAGAGTAAGGGTTAGGGTTCGAGTTGGGGTTAAGGTTAGGGTTAGTTTTTCGGTTAGCGTTTGAGTTGGGGTTAGGGTTAGAGTTAGGGTTAGAGTTAGAATTAGAGTTAGAGTATGAGGTAGGGTTAGAATTAGGGTTAGTGTTATGGTTAGAGTTAGGGGTAGGGTTAGGCTTAGGGTTAGGGTTAAAGTTAGGGTCAGAGTTAGGGTTAGAGTAAGGGTTAGGGTTAGAGTTAGAGTTGGGGTTAGGGTTAGAGTTAGGGTTAGAGTAAGAGTTAGGGTTGGAGTTAGGATCAGGGTCAGAGTTAGGGTTAGGGTTAGGGTTGAAGTTACGATAAGGGTCAGAGTTAGGCTTAGGGTTAGAGTTAGGGTTAATGTCAGTGTTGGGGTTAGGGTTAGAGTTGGGATTATCGTTAGAGTTAGGGTTAGGGTTAGCGTTAGTGTTAGAGTTAGGGTTAGGGTTACAGTTAGGGTTGGAGTTAGGGTTAGAGTCAAGGTTAGGGTTAGAGTTAGGGTTAGGGTAGAGTTAGAGTTAAGGTAAGTTTTAGGGTTGGATTTATTGTGAGGGTCAGGGTTTGGGTTAGAGTTAGGGTTGGAGTTAGGGTTAGGATTAGAGTTAGGGTTAGCGTTAGAGTTAAGGTTAGTGTTAGAGTAAGGGTTGGAGTTAAACTTAAAGTTAGAGTTGGAGTTAGGCTAAGAGTTGGGGTTAGAGTCAGGGTTAGGGTTAGAGTTCGAGTTAGGGTTAGGCTTAGAGTTAGAGTTAGGCTTAGGGTTAGGGTTAGAGTTAGGGATAGAGTAAGGGTAAGGGTTAGGGTTAGAATAAGAGTTATGGTTAGAGTTAAGGCTAGAGTAAGGTTAGAGTTAGGTTAGAGTTAGGCTTAAGGTTTGAGTTTGGGTTAGGGTTAGAGTTAGGGTTAGGGTTAGTGTTAGGGTTAGGGTTAGAGTCAGGGTATGGGTAAGCGTAAGGTTTAGTGTTAGAGTTGGGGTTAGGGACAAGGTTAGATTTAGGGTTAGAGTTGGGGTTAGGGTAAGAGTTAGGGTTAGGGTTAAAGTTAGGCTTAGAGTTAGGGTTAGGGTTAAGGTTGAAGTAAGGGTGAGTGTTAGGCTTAGGGTTAGATTTAGGGTAAGGGGTAGAGTTGGGATAGGGTTAGAGTTAGAGTTAGAATTAGAGTTAGGGTTAGCGTTAATATTAGGGTTAGGGTTAGGGTGGGCGTTAGGGTTAGAGTTACGGTTAGGGTAAGGTTTAGAGTCCGGGTAAGGTTAGATTTAGGGGGAGATTTAGCGTTGGGGTTAGCGTTAGTGTAAGGTTTAAAGTTATGGTTAGAGTTAGGGGTAGTGTTAGAGTTAGGGTTAGGGTTATAGAGTTAGGGTTAGGGTAAGAGATAGGGTAAGAGTTAGGTTAGAGTGAGGGTTAGCGTTAGGGTTAGGGTTAGAGTTACGGGTAAGGTCAGGGCTTGAGTTAGGGGTAGATTTAGGGTTCGAATTAGGTTTAGGCTTAGAGTAAGGGTTAGGGGTAGTGTTAGGGTTAGGGTTTGAGTTAGGGTTAGAGGTTTGGCTTAGGGTTAGGGTTAGAGTAAGGGTTAGGTTTAGGTTTAAAGTTAGAGTTAGAGTTTGGGTTAGGGATAGAGTAAGGGTTGGGGTTAGTGTTAGGGGTAGAGTAAGGGTTAGGGTGAGGGTTAGGGTTGTGGTAAGAGTTAGGGTTAGGGATAGAGTTAGGTGTAGAGTTAGGGTATGGCTAAGGGGTGGGGTTAGAGTTAGGTTTAGTGTTAGGGCTAGGGTTTAGGGTTAGAGTTTGGGTTAGAGTTAGGGTTATGGTTCGAGTAAGGGTAGGGTTAGGGTTAGAGTTAGGTTTAGAGGGTAGGCTTAGGATTAGGGTTAGAGTAAGGGGTAGCTTTAGGTTTAGTGTTAGAGTTAGGGTTAGGGTTAGGGTTAGAGTGGGGGTTAGGGTGAGAGTTAGGGTAAGGGCTAGAGTTAGGGTTAGAGGTAGGGTTAGGGTGAGAGTTAGGGTTATAGTTAGGGTAAGAGTTACGGTTGGAGTTAGGGTTATGGTTAGAGCTAGCGTTAGGGTAAGGGCTAGAGTTAGGGTTAGGATTAGGTTAAAGGTATGGTTAGGGTTAGGGTTAGAGTTAGTGTAAGTGTTAGAGGTAGGGTCGGGGTTAGGGTTAGAGTTAATGTGAGGGTTAGAGTAAGAGTTAGGGTAAGAGTTAGGATAAGGGTTAAAGTTAGGGTTAAAGTTAGGGTTAGGATTAGGGTTTTGGTTAGAGTTAGGGTTAGGGCTAGAGTTAGGGTTACATTTAGGTTTAGAGTAAGAGTTAGGGTTAGAGTAAGTTTTATAGTTATGGTTAGAGTTAGGGTTAGGGTTAGAGTAAGGGTACGGATTATGGTTAGCGTTAGAGCTTGGGTTAGGGTAAGAGTTAGGGTTACGGTTAGAGTTAGGGTTATGGTTAGAGTCAGGGTAAGGGTTATAGTTAGAGTTAGAGTTAGGGTTAGAGTTAGGTTCAGGGTTAGAGTTAGGGTTAGGGTTACAGTTAAGGTTAGGGTTAGAGTTAGGGTTAGAGCAAGGCTTCGGGTTAGAGTTATTGTTAGTGTTAGGGTTAGAGTTATGGTTAAGGTTAGAGTTTGGGATAGGGTGAGAGTTAGGGTTACAGTTAAGGTTGGAGTTAGGCTTAGGATTCGGGTTAGATTTAGGGTTAGGGTTAGAGTTAGGGTTAGGGTTAGACTTAGGGTTAGATTTAGGGTTAGGGTTAGAGTTAGGGTTAGAGTTAGAGTTATGGTTAGGGTCAGGATTAGAGTTAGAGTTAGGGTTAGAGTAAGGGTTAGGGTTAGTGTTATGGTTAGGGTCAGGGTTAGAGTTAGGGAGAGAGTTAGGATTAGGGTTAGGGGAAGTGTTAGCGTTAGGGTTAGAATTAGGGTAAGTTATAGGGTTAGTGTTATGTTTAGGGTTGGAGTTAGGGTTAGGGTTTGAGTTAGGGTTAGAGTTAGGGTTAGGGCTAGAGTTATGGTTAGAGTTCGGGGTATGATTAGACTCAGGGTTAGAGTTAGTGTTCGGGTTAGTGTAGTGTTAGGCTTAGAGTTAGGGTTAGGGTTAGGGTTAGAGTTAGGGTTAGAGTTGGGGTTAGGGTTAGGGTTAGAGTTAGGGTTAAAGGTTGGGTTAGGGGTAGAGTTAGAGTAAGGGTTAGGGTTAGTGTTGGGGTTAGGGTTAGGGTTAGATGTAGGGTTAAGGCAAAGGTTAGGGTTAGAGTAAGGTAAGATTTAGGGTTAGAGTTAGAGTTAGAGTCAGGGTTAGGGGTACGGTTAGGGTTTGATTTAGAGTTACAGTTAAGGTTAGAGGTAAGGTTAGGTTTAGGGTTAGGGTAAGAGTTATGGGTAGGGTTAGAGTTAGGGATATGTTTGAAATTAGAGTTAGGGTTAGAGTTAGGGTTAGGGTTAGGGTTAGAGTTGGGGTTAGGGTTACAGTTATGGTTGGGGTTAGTGTTAGAGTTAGGGTTAGAGTTATGGTTAGGGTTAGAGTTAGAGTTAGAGTTAGGGTTAGGTTTACAGTTAGAGTTAGGGTTAGAGTTAGGGTTAGATGTAGGGTTAGGTTTAGAGTTAGGATTAGGGTAAGTGTTAGGGTTAGGGTAGGGTTAGAGTTGGGGTTAGGGTTAGAGTTAGGGTTAGGGTAAGATTTAAGGTAAGGGTTAGAGTTAAGGTTAGAGTTAGATTAGTGTTAGAGTTAGGGTTAGGGTTAGAGTTAGGGTTAGAGTTAGGGTTAGAGGTATGGTTTAGGGTAAGGGTTAGGGTTAGGGTTAGATTTAGAGTTAGGTATAGAGTTAAGGTTAGGGTTGGGGCTAGGGTTAGAGTGATGGTTAGAGTTAGAATTAGGGTTAGAGTTAGGGTCAGTGCTGGAGTAAGGGTTAGAGTTAGGGTAAGGGTTAAAGTTAGGGTTAGGGGTAGAGTTAGAGTAAGGCTTAGGGTTAGTGTTGCGGCTAGGGGTTATGTTAGAGTTAGGGTTAGGGTAAGGGTTGGGGTTAGGGTTAGATTTAGGGTTAGGCTTAGGGTTAGGGTTAGAGTTAGGGTTAGATTTAGAGTTAGAGTTAGAGTTAGGTTAGAGTAAGCGTTAGAGTAAGGGTTGGGGTTAGGGTTAGATTTAGGGTTAGGCTCAGGGTTAGGGTTAGAGTTAGGGTTAGATTTAGAGTTAGGGTTAGGGTTAGAGTTAGGGTTAGGGTTAGGTTTAGGGTAGAGTTAGGGTTAGGGTTAGAGTAAGGGTTATGGTTATAGTTAGGGTTAGGGTAGATTTAGCGTTAGGAAACGGGTTAGAGTTAGAGTTAGGGTTAGAGGTATGGTTGGGGTTAGGGTTACAGTTAGGGTTAGAGTTAGGTTAAGGTTGGATTTAGGGTTAGAGTCAGGGTTATGGTTAGGGTTAGAGTTCGAGTTAGGATTCGAGTTAGGGTTGTAGTAAGGGTTAACGTTAGGGTTAGAGTCAGGGTTAGTGTTAGTGTTAGGGTTAGGGTTAGGGGTAGAGTTGGGGTTAGGTTTAGATTTAGGATTAGCGTTAGATTTAGGGTTAGGGTTAGAGTTAAGGTTAGGGTTTGATTGGGGTTAGAGTTGGGGTTAGGGTTAGAGTTAGGGTTAGGGTTAGAGTTAGAGTTAGGGTAAGGGTTAGGGTAGGGGTTAGAGTTAGGGTCAGGGTTAGGGTAAGGGTTAGAGTTAGGGTTAGGGTTAGAGTTAGGCTTTGGTTTAGGGGTAGAGTTAGAGTTAGGGTTAGAGTTAGGGTTAGTGTTAGGGTTAGGGTAAGAGTTAGGGTTAGGCTTAGAGGAAGGGTTAGAGTTACGGATAGGGTTAGGGTTAGAATTAGGGTTAGAGGTTAGGCTTAGGGTTAGGGTTAGAGTTAGGGTAACGTTTAGGTGTAAGTTAGGGTGAGAGTTGGGGTTAGGGATAGAGTTGGTGTTAGAGTAAAAGTTACGGTTAGGGTTATAGTTAGGGTTGAATTGGTTTAGAATTCGGGTTAGAGTTAGAGTTAGGGTTTGGGTTAGGGTTAGTTACGGTTAGGGTTATGTAAGGGTTAGAGTTAGGGTTAGGGTTGGATTTAGGGTTAGAGTGAGGGTTAGAGTATGGGTTAGGGTTAGGGTTAGATTTAGGGTTATTGTTAGATATAAGGTTAGGGTTAGATTTAGGGGTAGAGTTAGGGTTAGGGTTAGAGTTAGGAATAGCGTTAGAGTTGGGGGTAGGGTCAGGGTTTGAGTTAGGTTAGAGTTAGAGTTAGGGTTAGGGTTAGAGTTAGGGTTAGAGTAAGTGTAACGGTTAGAGGTTAGGCTTAGGGTTAGAGTTAGTGTTAGGGTTAGGGTAAGGTTTAGAGTAAGGTTAAGGGTTAGATTTGGGGTTAGAGTTAGGGTCAGGGTTAGGTTTAGAGTAAGGGTTAGGGTTAAAGTTATGGTTAGGGTTAGGTTGCGAGTGAGGGTATGTGTGGGGTTTGGAGTTAGGTTAGGGTTAGTGTTAGGGTTAGAGAGTTAGGGTTAAGGTTAGGGATAGGGTTAGATTTAGGAGTAGAGTTAGGGTTAGAGTAAGGGTTAGGGCTAGAGTTATGGTTAGGGTTAGAGTTAGGTGTAGGTTTAGGGTTAGAGTAAGGGTTAGGGTTAGGATAAGTGTTACGGTTAGGGTTAGGGTTAGAGTGAGGGTTAAAGTTAGGCTTAGGGTTAGAGTTAGGCTTAGAGTTGGGCTTAGGGTAAGAGTAACTTTGGGTTAGGGTTAGGGTTAGAGTTAGGGTTAGACTAAAGGTAAGGGTTAGAGTTAGAGTAAGGGTAAGGGTTAGAGTTCGGGTTAGGTTCATTGTTAGGGTAACGGTTAGAGTAAGGGTCAGAGTTAGGGTTAGAGTAAGGGTTAAGGTTAGAGTTAGGGTTAGAGTTAGAGTTAGAATTAGGGTTAGGGTTAGGGTTAGGGTTAGGGGTATTGTCAGGGGTTTAGTTAGGGTAAGTGTTGGGGTTAGAGTTAGGGTTAGGCTTAGAGTAAGTTTTAGAGTTACGGTTTGGATTAGGGTTAGAGTTAGGGTTAGAGGTGAGGCTTATGGGTAGGGTTAGAGTTAGGGTTAGAGTTAGCGTTAGGGATTGTGTTAGGTTTAGGGTTAGAGTTAGGGTTAGAGTAAGAGTCAGGGTAAGGGTTAGAGTTAGTGGAGGGTTCGTGTTCCAATTTGGGTTAGAGTTAGGGCTAGTGTTAGTGTAAGCGTGATGGCTAGGATAAGGGGTGGGTTAGGGTTAGAGTTAGAGTTAGGGTTAGGGTTAGAGTTAGGGTTAGAGTTAGGGTTAGAGATAGGGTTAGGGTTAGAGTAAGTGTTAGGGTTAGGGTTAGGGGTAGGGTAAGGGTTACGGTTAGGGTTAGAGTTATGGGTTAGGGTTAGGGTTAGGGTTAAGGTTAGGATTAGGGTTAGAGTTAAGGTTAGAGTTAGGGGTAGGGTTGGAGTTGGGGTTAGGGTTAGGGGTAGAGATAGGTTAGCGTAAGAGTTAGGGTTTGAGTTAGTGTTAGGTTAGAGTTAGAGTTAGGGTAATGTTTAGAGTTAGGGTAAGTGTTAGAGTTAGGGTTTGGGTTTAGGTTTCAGTAAGGGGGAGGGTTAGAGTAAGACTTAGGGTTAGAGCTAGGTTTAGGGTTAGAGTTAGGGTTAGAGTTAGGGTTAGGTGTGGGTTTAGAGATAGTGTTAGGGTTAGGGATAAGTTTTGAGTTCGGGTTAGGGTCAGAGTTATGGTAAGGGTTACAGGTGGGGTTACGGTTAGAATTAGGGTTAGAGTTAGAGTTAGGGTTAGGGTTATGGTTAGGGTTACACTTAGGCTTAGGGTTAGCGTTAGAGTTAGGGTTAGGTTTAGGTTTAAAGTTAGGGTAAGATTTAGGGTTAGGGATAGTGTTAGGGTTAGGGTTAGAGTTAGGGTTAGAGTAAGAGTTAGGGTAAGGGTTAGAGTTTGGGTAGGGTTAGGGTTACAGTTTTGGTTAGAGTTCAGGTTAGTGTTAGGGTAAGCGTGAGGGTAAGGATTACGGTTGGGGTAAGGGTTAGAGTTATAGTTGGGGTTAGGGTTAGAGTTAGGTTTAGAGTTAGGGTTAGGGTTAGAGTTAGAGTTAGGGTTAGAGTAAGGGTTTGGGTTAGGGTTAGGGTTACGGTTGGGATTAGAGTTTGGGTTAGTGTTAGAGTTAGGGGTAGGGTTAGAGTTAGGGTTAGGGTTAGGGTTAGAGTTAGGGTTAGAGTTAGGCTTAGGGTTAGAGTTGGGGTTAGGGTTAGGGTTAGAGATAGGGTTAGGGTAAGAGTTAGGGTTGTAGTTAGTGTTAGTGTTAGAGTTAGAGTTAAGGTAATGGTTAGAGTTAGGGTAAGTGTTAGATTAAGGGTTGGGATTAAGGTTTTATGAGGGTTTGGGATAGAGTAAGGCTTAGGGTTAGAGTTAGTGTTAGGGTTAGATTTATGGTTAGAGTTCAGGTTAGGCTTGGCGTGAGAGTAAGTGTTAGAGTTAGGGATAAGGTTAGAGTTTGAGTTAGGGTTAAATTAGGGTAAGATTTAGAGTTAGGGTTAGGGTTAGAGTTAGGGTTAGGGTTGGATATAGAGTTAGAGTTTGAATTAGGGTTAGGGCTAGAGTTAGGGTAAGAGTTAGGGTTAGGGTCAGGGTTAGAGTTAGATTTAGGGTTAGGGTTAGGGTTAGGGTTAGAGTTAGGGTGAGGGTTAGAGGTCTGGTTAGGGTTAGAGTAAGGGTGACGGTTAGGGTAAGAGTAAGGGTTAGGGTTAAAGGTAGGGTTAGGTTTAGAATTAGGGTTAACGTTAGAGTTAGGGAGATGGTTAGAGTAAGGGTTAGGCTTAGGGTAAGGGGTAGAGGTAGGGTTAGGGTTAGTGTTGGGGTGGGATTTAGGGTTACGTTTAGGGTTAGAATCACCGTTAGGGTTAGAGTTATGGTTGGGGTTAGGGTTAGAGTAAGGGTTAGGGCTTAGGGTTAGGGTTAGGGTTACAGTTCCGTTTAGGGTTAGAGTAACGGTTAGAGTTAGAGTGAGAGGTGGGTTTAGAGTTATGGTTAGAGTACGAGTTAGTGTTATGGTTAGTTATGGTAGGGTTGGGGTTAGAGTTGGGGTTCCGGTTGGAGTTAGAGTTGGGGTTAGGTTTAGAGTTGGGTGTGAGTTAGGTGTAGAGTAAGGGTTAGGTTTAGGGTTAGAGTTAGAGTTAGGGTTAGAATTATAGGTGGGGCTAGGGTAAATGTTAGGGTTACGTTTAGAGTTAGGGTTAGGGTTAGAGTTAGGGTTTTAGTTAGGGTAAGTGGTAGTGTTAGAATAAGGCTTAAGGTTAGAGTAAGAGTTAGGGTTGGCGTTGGGGTTAGAGTTAGGTTTAGAGTTAGGTTTAGAGTTATGGTTAGAGTACGAGTTAGTGTGTTGGTTAGTTATGTTAGGTTGGGGTCAGAGTTGGGGTTATAGTTAGTGTTAGTGTTAGCGTTAGAGTTAGGGTAAGGGTTAGAGTAAGGGTTAGGGTGCGAGTTAGGTTTAGACTTAGGGTTAGTGTCAGAGTTAGGGTTAGAGTTAGGGTAAGGCTAAGGGTTAGAGTGATGGTTAGGGTTAGAGTTAGGGTTAGGGTGAGGGTTAGAGTAAGGGTTAGAGTTATGGTTAGGGTTAGAGTTAGGGTTATGGAAAGGGTTAGTGTTATTGAGGGTTAGAGTTAGGGTTAGGGTTAGAGTTAGGGTAAGGTTTAGGGTTAGGGTTTGAGTTAGGGTTAGGGTTAGAGTTGGGGTTAGGGTCAGTGTTAGGGTTAGGGTGAGAGTTAGGGTTAGGGTTAGGGTTAGAGTTAGGGTTAGGGTTAGAGTTAGGGTTAGGGTTAGAGTTGGGGTTAGGGTTAGGGTTAGGGTTAGAGGTCGGGTTAGGGTTAGAGTTAGGGTAAGAGTAAGGATGAGGGTTAGGGATAGAGTAAGGGTTAGGATTAGTTAGGGTAAAGGTTAGAGTTAGGGTTAGGGTTAGAGTAAGGGGTAGGGTTAGGGTTAGAGTAAGGGTTAGGGTTAGAGTGAGGGTTAGGGTTAGGGTTAGGGGTAGAGTTAGGCTTAGAGTTAGGGTAAGGGTAAGTGTTTTGGTTGGGGTTAGGGTTTGTGTTAGAGTTAGGGTTAGGGGAAGAGTTAGGCTTAGTGTTAGAGTGAAAGTTTTGCTTAGGGTTAGAGTTAGTGTTAGAGTTAGGGGTAGGGTTAGGGTTAGAGTAAGGATTACGGTCAGGGTTAGAGTTAGGGTTAGAGTAAGGGTTAGGGTCAGGGTTAGAGGTAGAGTTAGGTTTAGAGTTAGGGTTAGAGTTAGGGTTAGGGGTAGAGGTAGGGTAAGAGTTAGGGTTAGGGATAGGTTTAAAGTTAGGGTTAGAGTTAGAGTTAGTGTTAGGGTTAGAGTAAGGGTTAGAGTTACGTATAGGATTAGGGTCAGAGTTACAGTTAGGGTTAGATTTAGTGTTAGAGTTAGAGTTAGGGTTAGGATTGAAGTTAGGCTGAACGTTAGAATTAGGCTTATGGTTATGGTTAGAGTTAGGATTAGGGTTAGGGTTAAATGTGGGGTTAGGGTTAGACTAAGGGTTAGGGTTTGGGTTAGATTTAGGGTTAAAGTTTGAGTTCGGGTTAGGGTTACAGTTAGGGTTAGGGTTAGAGTTAGGGTAAGGGTTAGAGTTAGGGTTAGGGTTGCAGTTAGGGTTAGGGTTATAGTCAAGGTTAGGGTTAGAGTAAGTGTTGGACTTAGGGTTAGAGTTAGGGTGAGGGTTAGGGTTAGAGTTAGGGTTAGAGTTAGGCTTAGCGTTAGAGTTAGGGTTGTGGTTAGGGTTAGGGTTAGAGTTAGGGTTAGGGTTAGAGTTAAGGTTAGGGTTAGATTTAGGGTAGGGTTAGGGTTAGGGTTAGGGGTTAGGTTAGGGTTCGGCTTAGAGTTAGGGTTAGGGTTAGAGTAAGGGTTAGAGTTAGAGTTAGGGTAAGGGTTAGAGTTAGGCTTAGGGTTAGAGTTAGAGTTATTGTTAGGGTTAGAGTTAGGGTTAGGGTAAGATTTAGGGTCAGAGTTAGAGTTAGGGTTAGGGTTAGGGTAAGAGTAAGGGTTAGGGTTAGAGTTAGGGTTAGAGTTAGGGTTAGCGTTAGGATTAGGGTTAGCGTTATGGTTAGGTTTAGGGTTAGAGTTAGGGTTAGGCTTAGAGTTATAGTTAGGGTTAGGGTTAGAGTTAGGGTTAGGGTAAGGGTTAGGGTTTAGTGTTAGGGTTAGAGTTAGAGTTAGGGTTAGGGTTAGAGTAATGGTTAGGGTTAGAGTTTGGGTTAGGGTTAGAGTTAGGGTTAGGGGCAGGGTTAGAGTTAGGGTTCGGTTAGAGTTAGGGTTAGAGTTAGGGTTAGGGTTATGGTTAGGATTAGAGTTTGGGTTGGAGGTAGGCTTAGGGTTAGAGTTAGGGTTAGGGTTAGAGTTGGGGTTAGGGTTAGGGTTAGGGTTAGGGTTAGAGGTCGGGTTAGGGTTAGAGTTAGGGTAAGAGTAAGGATGAGGGTTAGGGATAGAGTAAGGGTTAGGATTAGTTAGGGTAAAGGTTAGAGTTAGGGTTAGGGTTAGAGTAAGGGGTAGGGTTAGGGTTAGAGTAAGGGTTAGGGTTAGAGTGAGGGTTAGGGTTAGGGTTAGGGGTAGAGTTAGGCTTAGAGTTAGGGTAAGGGTAAGTGTTTTGGTTGGGGTTAGGGTTTGTGTTAGAGTTAGGGTTAGGGGAAGAGTTAGGCTTAGTGTTAGAGTGAAAGTTTTGCTTAGGGTTAGAGTTAGTGTTAGAGTTAGGGGTAGGGTTAGGGTTAGAGTAAGGATTACGGTCAGGGTTAGAGTTAGGGTTAGAGTAAGGGTTAGGGTCAGGGTTAGAGGTAGAGTTAGGTTTAGAGTTAGGGTTAGAGTTAGGGTTAGGGGTAGAGGTAGGGTAAGAATTAGGGTTAGGGATAGGTTTAAAGTTAGGCTTAGAGTTAGAGTTAGTGTTAGGGTTAGAGTAAGGGTTAGAGTTACGTATAGGATTAGGGTCAGAGTTACAGTTAGGGTTAGATTTAGTGTTAGAGTTAGAGTTAGGGTTAGGATTGAAGTTAGGCTGAACGTTAGAATTAGGCTTATGGTTATGGTTAGAGTTAGGATTAGGGTTAGGGTTAGATTTAGGGTTAAAGTTTGAGTTCGGGTTAGGGTTACAGTTAGGGTTAGGGTTAGAGTTAGGGTAAGGGTTAGAGTTAGGGTTAGGGTTGCAGTTAGGGTTAGGGTTATAGTCAAGGTTAGGGTTAGAGTAAGTGTTGGACTTAGGGTTAGAGTTAGGGTGAGGGTTAGGGTTAGAGTTAGGGTTAGAGTTAGGCTTAGTGTTAGAGTTAGGGTTGTGGTTAGGGTTAGGGTTAGAGTAAGGGTTAGGGTTAGAGTTAAGGTTAGGGTTAGATTTTGGGTAGGGTTAGGGTTAGGGTTAGGGGTTAGGTTAGGGTTCGGCTTAGAGTTAGGGTTAGGGTTAGGGTTAGGGTTAGAGTAAGGGTTAGAGTTAGAGTTAGGGTAAGGGTTAGAGTTAGGCTTAGGGTTAGAGTTAGAGTTATTGTTAGGGTTAGAGTTAGGGTTAGGGTAAGATTTAGGGTCAGAGTTAGAGTTAGGGTTAGGGTTAGGGTAAGAGTAAGGGTTAGGGTTAGAATTAGGGTTAGAGTTAGGGTTAGCGTTAGGATTAGGGTTAGCGTTATGGTTAGGTTTAGGGTTAGAGTTAGGGTTAGGCTTAGAGTTATAGTTAGGGTTAGGGTTAGAGTTAGGGTTAGGGTAAGGGTTAGGGTTTAGTGTTAGGGTTAGAGTTAGAGTTAGGGTTAGGGTTAGAGTAAGGGTTAGGGTTAGAGTTTGGGTTAGGGTTAGAGTTAGGGTTAGGGGCAGGGTTAGAGTTAGGGTTCGGTTAGAGTTAGGGTTAGAGTTAGGGTTAGGGTTATGGTTAGGATTAGAGTTTGGGTTGGAGGTAGGCTTAGGGTTAGAGTTAGGATTAAGGTTAGGGTTAGATTCCGGTTTAGGGTTAGAGTTAGGGTTAGAGTAAGGGTGAGGGTTAGGGTTTGAGTAAGTTTTTGGGTAGAGTTAGGGTTAGGATTAGAGTTAGGGTAAAGGTTAGAGTAAGGGTTAGGGTTAGAGGAAGGTTTAGGGTTAGGGTTAGGGTTAGAGTAAGAGTTAGTGTTAGAGTGAAGGTTAGGGTTAGGGTTGGGGTTAGAGTTAGGGTAAGAGTTAGGCTTAGGGTTAGGGTTAGAGTTAGGGTAAGGGTAAGAGTTGGGGTTGGTGTTAGGATTAGTGTTAGAGTTAAGGTTAGGGGAAGAGGTAGGCTTAGTGTTAGAGTGAAAGTTTTGCTTAGGGTTAGAGTTACGGTTAGAGTAAGGGGTAGGGTTACAGCTAGGGTCAGGGTTAGTGTTAGAGTTAGGGTTTCAGTTGGGGTTAGAGACAGGGTAAGGGTTAGAGTTAGGGTTAGAGTTAGGCTAGAGTTAGGGGTAGGGTTAGAGCTAGAGTGAGGGTTAGAGGTAGAGTGAGGTTTAGAGTTAGAGTTAGGGTTAGGGGTAGATGTAGGGTTAGAGTTGGGGTTAGGGTAAGGGTTAGACTTAGGGTTAGAGTTAGGGTAACGGTTGGAGAGGTGGTAAGTTAGGGTTAGAGTTAGGGTTAGGGTTAGAGGTTAGGCTTAGGTTTAGGGTTAGAGTAAGGGTAAGGGTTAGAGTTAGGGTTAGAGTTAGGATTAGAGTAAGGGTTAGAGTTAGGGTTAGGGTTAGAGTTCGAGTTAGGGTTAGGGTTAGAGTTAGTGTTAGGGTAAGGTTTAGAGTTAGGGTTAGAGTTAGGGCTAGGGTTAGAGTTATGGTAAGCGTTAGGGTAAGAGTTAGGGTTAGAGTTAGAGTTAGGGTTAGGGTTAGAATTAGGGTTAGAGTTACGGTTAGGATTAGGGTTAGAGTTACGGTTAGGGTTAGATTTAGGGTTAGAGTTAGGGTTAGGATCGAAGTTAGGGTTAGCATTAGAATCAGGCTTATGGTTAGGGTTAGAGTTAGGATAAGGGTTAGGGTTAGATTTGGGTTAGGGTTAGGGTTAGGGTTAGGGTTAGAGTTAGTGTTAAAGTTAGAGTTCGGGTTAGGGTTAGAGTTAGGGTTGGGGTTGGATTTAGGGTAAGGGTTAGGGTTAGAGTTAGGGTTAGGGTTATTGTCAAGGTTAGGGTTAGAGTTAGGGTTAGAGTAAGTTTTAGACTTAGGGTTAGAGTTATGGTTGGGTTAGGGTAAGAGTTAGGGTTAGGCTTAGAGTTATAGTGAGGGTTAGGGTTATAGTTAGGGTTATAGTTAGGGTTAGGGTTAGAGTTAGGGTTAGGGGTAGGTTAGATTTAGTGTTCGGGTGGAGTTATGGTTAGAGTTAGGGTTAGGGTTAGGGTTAGGGTTAGTTAGTGTCAGAGTAAGGCTTAGGGTTAGAGTTAGGGTTAGAGTTAGGCTTAGGGAAGAATTTAGGGTTGTGCTTAGGGTTAGGGTAAGAGTTAGGGTTAGGGTTAGGGTTAGAATTTGGGCTTAGGGTTAGTGTTAGGGTTAGGGTTACGGTGTGAGTAAGGTTTAGGTTTAGGGTTAGAGTTAGCGTTAGTGTTAAAGTTAGGGTTAGAGTTAGAGCTAGGCTTAGGGATAGAGGAAGGGTTAGGGTTAGATTTAGGGTTAGGTTTAGAGTTAGGGTTAGGGTCAGGGTTAGAGTTAGGGTTAGGGTTAGGGTTAGGTTTAGAGTTGGGGTAAGGTTTAGGGTTAGAGTTATGGTTAGGGTTAGAGTTAGGGTTAGTGTTACGGTTAGAGTTAGGTTTAGGGTTAGATTTAGGGTAAGGGTTAGAGTTAGGGTTAGTGTTAGAGTTAGAGTTAGATTTAGGGTTATAGTCAAGGTTAGGTTTAGAGTTAGGGTTAGAGTATGTGTTAAACTTAGGGTTAGAGTTAAGGTTGGGGTTAGGGTTAGAGTTAGGGTTAGGCTTACAGTTAGGGTTAGAGTTAGGGTTAAGGTTAGAGTTAGTGCTAGAGTTAGGCTTAGCGTTAGAGTTAGGATTGTGGTTAGGGTTAGGGTTAGAGTTAGGGTTAGGGTTAGAGTTAGAGTTAGGGTTAGATTTAGGGTAGGGTCGGGTTAGGGTTAGGGTAAGGGGTAAGGTTTAGGGTTCGGGTTAGAGTTAGAGTTAGGGTTAGAGTTAGGGTTAGAGTTAGAGTTAGGGTGAGGGTTAGAGTAAGGCTTAGGGTTAAAGTTAGAGTTATTGTTAGGGTTAGAGTTAGGGTTAGGGTTAGAGTTAGGGTTAGAGTTAGAGTTAGGGTTAGGGTTAGTGTTATAGTTAGGGTTAGGGTAGAGTTAGGGTTGTAGTTAGGGTTTGGGTTAGAGTTAGGCTTAGAGTTAGGATTGTGGTTAGGGTTAGGGTTAGAGTAAGGGTTAGTGTTAGAGTTAGGGTTAGGGTTAGATTTAGGGTAGGGTTAGGGTTAGGGTTAGGGTAAGGGGTTAGGATTAGGATTCGGGTTAGAGTAAGGGTCAGGGTTGGAGTTAGGGTTAGAGTTAGAGTTAGGGTTAGGGTTGGAGTTAGGCTTACGGTTAGAGTTAGGGTTAGGGTTAGAGGTAGGGTTAGAGTTAGAGTTAGGGTTAGGGTTAGGGTTAGAGTTAGGGTTAGGGTAGAGTTAGGGTTAGGGTTATAGTTAGGGTTTGGGTTAGAGTTAGGCTTAGGGTTAGAGTTAGAGTTATTGTTAGGGTTAGAGTTAGGGTTAGGGTTAGACTTAGGATTAGAGTTAGGGTTAGAGTTAGGGTTAGAGTTAGAGTTAGGGTTAGAGTAAGGGTTAGGGTTAGGATTAGGGTTGTCGTTATTGTTAGGGTTAGGGTTAGAGTTAAGGTTAGGCTTAGAGTTATAGTTAGGGTTAGGGTTATAGTTAGGGTTAGAGTTAGGGTTAGGGTCAGAGTTAGGGTTAAAGTTAGAGTTAGGGTTAGGATTGAAGTTTGGGTTAGCATTAGAATTAGGTTTATGGTTAGGGTTTGAGTTAGGATAAGGGTTAGGGTTAGATTTGGGTTAGGGTTAGATTTAGGGTTAGGGTTAGAGTTAGTGTTAAAGTTGGAGTTAGGGTTAGAGTTAGGGTTAGGGTGCGATTTAGGGTAAGGTTTAGAGTAAGGGTTAGGCTTAGAGTTATAGTTAGGGTTAGGGTTATAGTTAGGGTTAGAGTTAGGGTTAGGGTTAGAGTTAGGGTTAGGGGTAGGTTAGGTTTAAGGTTCGGGTAGAATTAGGGGTAGAGTTAGGGTTAGGGTTAAGGTTAGGGTTAGTTAGTGTTAGAGTAAGGCTTAGGGTTAGAGTTAGGGTTAGAGTTAGGCTTAGGGTAGGATTTAGGGTTGTGGTTAGGGTTAGGGTAAGAGTTAGGGTTAGGGTTAGGGTTAGAATTTGGGGTTAGGGTTAGTGTTAGGGTTATGGTGTGAGTAAGGTTTAGGTTTAGGGTTAGAGTTAGCGTTAGTGTTAGAGTTAGGGTTAGAGTTAGAGCTAGGCTTAGGGATAGAGGAACGGTTAGGGTTAGAGTTAGGGTTAGGTTTAGAGTTAGGGTTAGGGTTAGGGTTAGAGTTAGGGTTGGGGTTATGGTTAGGTTTAGAGTTGGGGTTAGGTTTAGGGTTAGAGTTATGGTTAGGGTTAGAGTTAGGGTTAGGGTTAGGGTTAGAGTTAGGTTTAGGGTTAGATTTAGGATAAGGGTTAGAGTTAGGGTTAGGGTTAGGGTTAGAGTTAGAGTTAGGTTTAGGGTTATAGTCAAGGTTAGGTTTAGAGTTAGGGTTAGAGTATGTGTTAAACTTAGGGTTAGAGTTAGGGTTGGGGTTAGGGTTAGAGTTAGGGTTAGGCTTACAGTTAGGGTTAGAGTTAGGGTTAAGGTTAGAGTTAGGGTTAGAGTTAGGATTAGCGTTAGAGTTAGGATTGTGGTTAGGGTTAGGGTTAGAGTTAGGGTTAGGGTTAGAGGTAGAGTTAGGGTTAGATTTAGGGTAGGGTCGGGTTAGGGTTAAGGTAAGGGGTAAGGTTTAGGGTTCGGGTTAGAGTTAGAGTTAGGGTTAGAGTTAGGGTTAGAGTTAGAGTTAGGGTGAAGGTTAGAGTAAGGCTTAGGGTTAAAGTTAGAGTTATTGTTAGGGTTAGAGTTAGGATTAGGGTTAGAGTTAGGGTTAGAGTTAGAGTTAGGGTTAGGGTTAGGGTTAGAGTTAGGGTTAGGGTAGAGTTAGGGTTATAGTTAGGGTTTGGGTTAGAGTTAGGCTTAGGGGTAGAGTTAGAGTTATTGTTAGGGTTAGAGTTAGGGTTAGGGTTAGACTTAGTATTAGAGTTAGGGTTAGAGTTAGGGTTAGGGTTAGGATTAGGGTTTGCGTTATTGTTAGGGTTAGAGTTAGAGTTAGGGTTAGGCTTAGAGTTATAGTTAGGGTTAGGGTTATAGTTAGGGTTAGAGTTAGGGTTAGGGTCAGAGTTAGGGTTAGGGGTAGGGTTAGAGTTAGGGTTAGAGTAAGAGTTAGGGTTAGTGTTAGGGTTAGAGTTAGTGTTAGAGTAAGGTTTAGGGTTAGAGTTAGGTTTAGAGTTAGGCTTAGGGTTAGATTTAGGGTTGTGGTGAGGGTTTGCGTAAGAGTTAGGGTTAGGGTTAGGGTTAGAATTTGAGGTTAGGGTTAGTGTTAGGGTTAGTGTTATGGTTGGAGTAAGGTTTAGGTTATGGCTAGATTTACGGTTAGTGTTAGCGTTCGGGTTAGAGTTAGAGTTAGGCTTAGGGATATAGGTAGGGTTAGGGTCAGATTTAGGGTTAGAGTTAGGGTTAGGGTGAGGCTTAGGGGTAGAGTAAGATTAAGGGTTAGAGTTAGGGTCAGGGTGAGAGTTGGGGTTAGGGTTAGAGTTAGGGTAAGGGTTAGAGTTAGGGTTAGGTCTAGAGTTAGGGTAAGGGTTAGAGTTAGGGTTAGGTTTAAGGTTAGGTTAGAGTTAGGGTTAGTGTTAGTGTTTAAGGTTAGGGTTAGAGTTTGAGTTAGGGTTAGGGTAGGAGTTAGGGTTAGAGTTGCGGTTAAAGTTAAGGGTAGGGTTCTAGTTAGGGCTATGGTTAGGGTTAGAGTTAGGGTTAGGGTTAGAGTTAGGGTTAGGGGTAGAGTTAGGGTTAGGGGTAGGGTTAGGTTTAGAATTAGGGTTAGGGTTAGAGTTAGGGTTAGGGTTAGAGTTAGGGGTAGGGTTAGAGTTAGGGTTAGGTGTAGGGTTAGAGTTAGGGTTCGGTTAGAGTTAGGGTTAGAGTTAGAGTTAGGGTTAGGGTTGGAGTTTGTGTTAGAATAAGGCTTAGGGTTAGAGTTAGGGTTAGAGTTAGGCTTAGGGTTAGATTTAGGGTTGTGGTGAGCGTTAGAGTAAGAGTTAGGGTAAGGTTTATGGTTAGAATTTGGGGTAAGGGTTAGTGTTAGGGTTAGGGTTATGATTGGAGTAAGGTTTAGGGTGTGGCTAGATTTACGGTTAGTGTAAGAGTTATGGTTAGAGTTAGAGTTAGGCTTAGGGATAGCGGTAGGGTTGGGGTCAGAGTTAGGGTTAGAGTTAGAGTAAGGGTAAGGCTTAGGGGTAGAGTAAGATTTAGGGTTAGAGTTAGGGTCAGGGTGAGAGTTGGGGTTAGGATTAGGGTTAGAGTTAGGGTTAAGGTTAGAGTTACGGTTAGGTCTAGAGTTAGGGTAGGGTTAGTGTTAGGGTTAGGGTAAGGGGTTAGGGTAGGCTTAGGGTTAGAGTTAGGGTAAGCGTTAGAGTTAGGGTTAGGTTTAAGGTTAGGTTAGAGTTAGGATTAGTGTTAGTGTTTAAGGTTAGGGTTAGAGTTTGAGTTAGGGTTAGGGTTAGGGTTAGTGTTAGTGTTTAAGGTTAGGGTTAGAGTTTGAGTTGGGGTTAGGTGTAGGGTTAGAGTTACGGTTAGGGTTAGAGTTAGGGTTAGGGTTCGAGTTAGGGTTAGGGTTAGAGTTAGGGTCAGGGTTAGGGTTAGAGTTAGTGTTAGGGTTAGGGTTAGAGTGAGGGTTAGGGTTAGAGTTAGGGTTAGAGTAAGGGTTAGGGTTAGAGTTAGTGTTAGGGTAAGGGTTAGGGTGTAGGGTTAGAGTTAGAGTTAGGGTTAGGGTTAGAGTAAGGTTTAGTGTTAGAGTTAGGGTTAGGGTTTGAGTTAGGGTTAGGGGTAGGGTTAGATTTAGGGTTCGGTTAGAGTTAGGGTTAGAGTTAGGGTTAGGGTTAGGGTTAGGGTTAGAGTTAGGGTTGGAGGTAGGCTTAGGGTTAGGGTTAGAGTTAGGGTTAGGTTTAGAGTTGGGGGTTAGGGTTAGGGTTAGAGGTCGAGTTAGGGTTAGAGTTAGGGTTAAGGTTAAAGTGAGGGTTAGGGTTAGGGTTAGGGTTAGAGTAAGGGTTAGAGTTAGGCTTAGGGTTAGGGTTAGAGTTAGGGTAAGGGTAAGATTTGGGGTTTGGGTTAGGGTTAGTGTTAGAGTTAGGGTTAGGGGTAGAGTTAGGCTTAGTGTTAGAGTAAAAGTTTTGCTTAGGGTTAGAGTTAGGGTTAGAGCTATGGTTTTGATTAGGGTTGGAGTTAGGGTTAGAGTTAAGGGTTAGAGATAGGGTAAGGGTTAGAGTTAGGGTTAGAGTTAGGGTTAGAGTTAGGGTTAGAGTAAGGGTTAGGGTCAGGGTTAGAGGTAGAGTTAGGTTTAGAGTTAGGTTAAGAGTTAGGGTTAGGGGTAGAGGTAGGGTTAGAGTTAGGGTTAGGGTTAGACTTCGGGTTATAGTTAGGGTTAGGGTTGAAGAGAGGGTTAGGGTTAGAGTGAGTATGTTGGTTAGAGGTTAGGCTTAGGGTTAGGGTGAAAGTTAGCGTTAGGGTTAGAGTTAGGGTTGGAGTTAAAGTTAGGGTTAGGGTTAGTGTTAGGCTTAGGTTTAGAGTTAGAGTTATTGTTAGGGTTAGAGTTAGGGTTAGGGTTAGAGTTAGGGTTAGAGTTAGAGTTAGGGTTAAGGTTATATTGTGGGTTAGGGTTAGAGTTAGGGTTAGGGTTAGAGTTAGGGTTTGGGTTAGAGTTAGGCTTAGGGTTAAAGTTAGAGTTATTGTTAGGGTTAGAGTTAGGGTTAGGGTTAGACTTAGGATTAGAGTTAGGGTTAGAGTTAGGGTTAGGGTTAGAGTTAGAGTTAGGGTTAGAGTTAGGGTTAGGGTTAGAGTTAGGGTTAGGGTTAGGATTAGGGTTAGCGTTATTGTTAGGGTTAGGGTTAGGATAAGAGTTATAGTTAGGGTTAGGGTTATAGTTAGGGTTAGAGTTAGGGTTAGGGTTAGAGTTAGGGTTATGGGTAGGTTAGAGTTAGTGTTCGGTTAGAGTTAGGGTTCGGTTAGAGTTAGGGTTAGAGTTAGGGTTAGAGTTAGGGTTAGGGTTAGGATTAGGGTTAGAGTTAGTGTTAGAGTAAGGCTTAGGGTTAGAGTAAGGGTTAGAGTTAGGCTTAGGGTAGGATTTAGGGTTGTGGTTAGGGTTAGAGTAAGAGTTAGGTTTAGGGTTAGGGTTAGAATTGGGGTTAGGGTTAGTGTTTTGGTTAGGGTTATGCTTGGAGTAAGGTTTAGGTTTAGGGTTAGAGTTACGGTTAGTGTTAGAGTTAGGGTTAGAGTTATGAGCTAGGCTTAGGGATAGAGGTAGGGTTAGGGTTAGAGGTAGGGTTAGGTTTAGAGTTAGGGTTAGGGTTAGGGTTAGAGTTAGGGTTAGGGTTAGGTTTAGAGTTGGGGTTAGGTGTAGGGTTAGAGTTATGGTTAGGGTTAGAGTAAGGGTTAGGGTTAGGGTTAGAGTTAGGGTTAGGGTTAGAGTTAGGCTTAGGGTTAGAGTGAGGGTCAGGGTTAGGGTTAGAGTTAGGTTTAGGGTTAGGGTTAGAGTTAGGGTGTGGGTTAGGGTTAGTGTTAGGGTTAGAATTAGGGTTAGGGTAAGGGTTAGGGTTTAGGGTTAGGGTTAGGGTTAGAGTTAGTGTTAGGGTTAGAGTAACGGTTAGGGTTAGAGTTACGGTTAGAGTTAGAGTTAGGGTTAGGGTTAGAGTTAGGGTAAGCGTTATGGTTAGGGTTGGGGTTAGAGTTAGGGTTAGGCTTAGAGTTATAGTTAGGGTTAGGGTTAGAGTAAGGGTTAGGGTAAGGGTTAGGGTTTAGGTTTAGGGTTAGGGTTAGGGTTAGAGTTAGGTTTAGGGTTAGGGTTAGAGTTAGGGTGTGGGTTAGGGTTAGTGTTAGGGTTAGAATTAGGGTTAGGGTAAGGGTTAGGGTTTAGGGTTAGGGTTAGGGTTAGAGTTAGTGTTAGGGTTAGAGTAACGGTTAGGGTTAGAGTTACGGTTAGAGTTAGAGTTAGGGTTAGGGTTAGAGTTAGGGTAAGCGTTATGGTTAGGGTTGGGGTTAGAGTTAGGGTTAGGCTTAGAGTTATAGTTAGGGTTAGGGTTAGAGTAAGGGTTAGGGTAAGGGTTAGGGTTTAGGTTTAGGGTTAGGGTTAGAGTTAGGGTTAGGTTTAGAGTTAGGGTTAGGTTAGAGTTAGGGTTAGGGGTAGGGTTAGAGTTAGGGTTCGTTTAGAGTTAGGGTTAGAGTTAGGGTTAGGGTTAGCGTTATGGTTAGGGTTAGAGTTAGTGTTAGAGTAAGGCTTAGGGTTAGAGTTAGGGTTAGAGTTAGGCTTAGGGTTATATGTAGGGTTGTGGTAAGGGTTAGGGTAAGAGTTAGGGTTAGGGTTAGGGTTAGAATTTGGGGTTAGGGTTAGTGTTGGGGTTAGGGTTATGGTTGGAGTAAGGTTTAGGTTTAGGGTTAGAGTTACGGTTAGCGTTAGAGTTAGGGGTAGAGTTAGAGTTTGGCTTAGGGATAGAGGTAGGGTTAGGGTTAGAGTTAGGGTTAGCGGTAGGGTTAGGGTAAGGCTTAGGGGTAGAGTAAGATTTAGGGTTAGAGTTAGGGTAAGGGTGAGAGTTGGGGTTAGGGTTAGGGTTAGGGTTAGAGTTAGGGTATGGTCTAGAGTTAGGGTAGGGTTAGTGTTAGGGTTAGGGTAAGGGGTTAGGGTAGGGTTAGGGTTAGAGTTAGGGTTAGGGTTAGAGTTAGAGTTAGGTTTAAGGTTAGGTTAGAGTTAGGGTTAGTGTTAGAGTTAGGGTTAGGGTGAGAGTTTGAGTTAGGGTTAGGGTTAGAGTTAGGGTTATAGTTATGGTTAGGGTTAGAGTTAGGGTTAGGGTTAGAGTTAGGGTTAGGGTTAGAGTTAGGGGTAGGGTTAGGGTTAGGGTTAGGTTTAGAGTTTGGGGTAGGTTTAGGGTTAGAGTTACGGTTATGATTAGAGTTAGGGTTAGGGTTATAGTTAGGGTTAGGGTTAGAGTAAGGGTTAGGGTAAGGGTTAGGGTTTAGGTTTAGGGTTAGGGTTAGAGTTAGGGTTAGGTTTAGAGTTAGGGTTAGGTTAGAGTTAGGGTTAGGGGTAGGGTTAGAGTTAGGGTTCGGTTAGAGTTAGGGTTAGAGTTAGGGTTAGGGTTAGCGTTATGGTTAGGGTTAGAGTTAGTGTTAGAGTAAGGCTTAGGGTTAGAGTTAGGGTTAGAGTTAGGCTTAGGGTTATATGTAGGGTTGTGGTAAGGGTTAGGGTAAGAGTTAGGGTTAGGGTTAGGGTTAGAATTTGGGGTTAGGGTTAGTGTTAGGGTTAGGGTTATGGTTGGAGTAAGGTTTAGGTTTAGGGTTAGAGTTACGGTTAGCGTTAGAGTTAGGGGTAGAGTTAGAGTTTGGCTTAGGGATAGAGGTAGGGTTAGGGTTAGAGTTAGGGTTAGCGGTAGGGTTAGGGTAAGGCTTAGGGGTAGAGTAAGATTTAGGGTTAGAGTTAGGGTAAGGGTGAGAGTTGGGGTTAGGGTTAGGGTTAGGGTTAGAATTAGGGTTAGGTCTAGAGTTAGGGTAGGGTTAGTGTTAGGGTTAGGGTAAGTGGTTAGGGTAGGGTTAGGGTTAGAGTTAGGGTTAGGGTTAGAGTTAGGGTTAGGTTTAAGGTTAGGTTAGAGTTAGGGTTAGTGTTAGAGTTAGGGTTAGGGTGAGAGTTTGAGTTAGGGTTAGGGTTAGAGTGAGGGTTATAGTTATGGTTAGGGTTAGAGTTAGGGTTAGGGTTAGAGTTAGGGTTAGGGTTAGAGTTAGGGGTAGGGTTAGGGTTAGGGTTAGGTTTAGAGTTTGGGGTAGGTTTAGGGTTAGAGTTACGGTTATGATTAGAGTTAGGGTTAGGGTTATAGTTAGGGTTAGGGTTAGAGTTATGGTTGGGGTTAGAGTTAGAGTCAGGCTTAAGGTTAGAGGAAGGGTTAGGGTTAGCGTTAGAGTTAGGGTCAGAGTTAGGGTTAGGGTTATGGTTAGAGTTAGGGTTAGGGTTAGAGTTAGGGTTAGGGTTAGGGTTAGAGTTAGGGTTAGGGTTAGGGTTAGATTTAGGGTTAGGGTTAGGGTTAGAGTTAGGGTTAGGGTTAGGGTTAGGATTAGATTTAGGGTTAGGGTTAGAATTAGTGTTAGGGTTAGGTGTAGGGTTAGTGTTAGTGACTCTAAACTTAGCTGTAAAATCAGTTACAAAAAAGCGTCAGGTACAGTCAATGCTGATCAAGAATCCCAGCAAAATACAAAACCAGTTTCAATGCTAAGATCAAGATATAACTGAAATATAAATTAAAAGAAAGAAAATCATTCAGGAATGTCTTGGTGTATTTTTTTCTTTTGGTTGTCTACCTGGTTAATATACTGTTCATATGGGCCCAGAAGTACCACCAGTTGTAAACCCACCCTGACAAATTCCAATAACTCTATGAGAAATTGAAAATAGAATTGGACTCCTTAGTAGCACAAGACATAATATCTCCTGTCACAACCAATATTATGAGTGAATTCATTTGTTTGTATAACCAAAACGAATAATTCAATCAAACTATATCTAGATCCTCATGGCGTAAATAAAGCAGTGCACATCATCCACCTTTTGAAGTCTCGCTACCAATCTCAGATTCTTCAGCCATGCAACCTCATTTCCATCACCAGTAAACGGTTTCACCATATCACTGCTGATTCATATCTTCGCCATAATAACGGCTGGTATAGCTTGAGAGATAATCTATAGTTTTTGTTTTTTCCCCCAGAGAGTAATCCCTATTTTAGTCACTTAAATTCATTCAACATCAAAGTTG